>NW_027464520.1:95000-137009 GCF_050947455.1 Rhinoderma darwinii
ACTGTAGATAGCACCACACACAGCCCCCTGTAAATAGCGCTACACAGTCCTCCCCCTCTGTAAATAGAGACACGTAGCCCTCCCCCTCTTGTATATAGTGCTACACAGCAATCCCCCTTAGATATAGTGATACACAGCACTCCTTTCTATATAGTGCTATACAACAATCCCCCCTTGTATATTGTGCTACACAGCGTCTTCCCCCTTGGACCTGCAGCTCTTATAATTGCTCAGTATAATGTCCCCCATAGCTGCCCCCACAGTATATTGCCAACCATAGCTGCCCCCACAGTATAATGCCCTTCACAGCTGCCTCTACACAGTATAATTTTCCCCTTAGCTGACCCTACACAGTATAATGCCTCCATAGCTGCGACACAGTATAATGTCCCCATAGCTGCGACACAGTATAATGCCCCCATAGCTGATACACAATATAATGCCTCCATAGCTGCTACACAGTATAATGCCCCCATAGCTGCTACACAGTATAATGCCTCCATAGCTGCTACACAGTATAATGTCTCCATAGCTGTGACACAGTATAATGCCCCCATAGCTGCTACACAGTATAATGCCCCCATAGCTGTGACAAAGTATAATGCCTCCATAGCTGTGACACAGTATAATGCCTCCATAGCTGCTACATAGTATAATGCCTCCATAGCTGCTACACAGTATAATGCCCCCATAGCTGCGACACAGTATAATGCCCCCATAGCTACGACACAGTATAATGCCCCCATAGCTGCGACACAGTATAATGCCCCATAGCTGCTACACAGTATAATGCCTCCATAGCTGCGACACAGTATAATGCCCCCATAGCTGTGACACAGTATAATGCCCCCATAGCTGCGACACAGTATAATACCCCCATAGCTGCTCTACAGTATAATGCCCCATAGCTGTGACACAGTATGCCTCCATAGCTGCGACACAGTATAATGCCTCCATAGCTGTGACACAGTATAATGCCTCCATAGCTGCTACACAGTATAATGCCCCCATAGCTGCTACACAGTATAATGCCTCCATAGCTGTGACACAGTATAATGCCTCCATAGCTGCTACACAGTATAATGCCTCCATAGCTGTGACACAGTATAATGCCCCCATAGCTGCTACACAATATAATGCCCCCATAGCTGCTACACAGTATAATGCCTCCATAGCTGCTACACAGTATAATGCCTCCATAGCTGCGACACAGTATAATGCCTCCATAGCTGCTACACAGTATAATGCCTCCATAGCTGTGACACAGTATAATGCCTCCATAGCTGTGACACAGTATAATGCCCCCATAGCTGCTCTACAGTATAATGCCTCCATAGCTGCTCTACAGTATAATGCCCCATAGCTGTGACACAGTATAATGCCTCCATAGCTGCTACACAGTATAATGCCCCATAGCTGTGACACAGTATAATGCCCCCATAGCTGTGACACAGTATAATGCCCCCATAGCTGTGACACAGTGTAATGACTCCATAGCTGCTACACAGTATAATGTCTCCATAGCTGCTACACAGTATAATGCCTCCATAGCTGCTACACAGTATAATGCCCCATAGCTGCTACACAGTATAAAGCCTCCATAGCTGCTACACAGTATAATGCCTCCATAGCTGCTACACAGTATAATGCCCCCATAGCTGCTACACAGTATAATGCCTCCATAGCTGCGACACAGTATAATGCCTCCATAGCTGTGACACAGTATAATGCCTCCATAGCTGTGACACAGTATAATGCCCCCATAGCTGCTACACAGTATAATGCCTCCATAGCTGCTACACAGTATAATGCCCCATAGCTGCTACACAGTATAATGCCCCCATAGCTGCTACACAGTATAATGCCCCCATAGCTGCTACACAGTATAATGCCCCCATAGCTGCTACACAGTATAATGCCTCCATAGCTGCTACACAGTATAATGCCCCCATAGCTGCTACACAGTATAATGCCCCCATAGCTGCTACACAGTATAATGCCCCCATAGCTGCTACACAGTATAATGCCTCCATAGCTGCTACACAGTATAATGCCTCCATAGCTGCTACACAGTATAATGCCCCCATAGCTGCTACACAGTATAATGCCTCCATAGCTGCTACACAGTATAATGCCTCCATAGCTGCTACACAGTATAATGCCTCCATAGCTGCTACACAGTATAATGCCTCCATAGCTGCTACACAGTATAATGCCCCCATAGCTGCTACACAGTATAATGCCCCCATAGCTGCTACACAGTATAATGCCCCCATAGCTGCTACACAGTATAATGCCCCCATAGCTGTGACACAGTATATTGCCTCCATAGCTGCTACACAGTATAATGCCTCCATAGCTGCTACACAGTATAATGCCTCCATAGCTGCTACACAGTATAATGCCTCCATAGCTGCTACACAGTATAATGCCTCCATAGCTGCTACACAGTATAATGCCTCCATAGCTGCTACACAGTATAATGCCCCCATAGCTGTGACACAGTATAATGCCTCCATAGCTGCTACACAGTATAATGCCTCCATAGCTGCTACACAGTATAATGCCTCCATAGCTGTGACACAGTATAATGCCTCCATAGCTGTCACACAGTATATTGCCTCCATAGCTGCTACACAGTATAATGCCTCCATAGCTGCGACACAGTATAATGCCCCCATAGCTGCTACACAGTATAATGCCTCCATAGCTGCTACACAGTATAATGCCCCCATAGCTGCTGCACAGTATAATGCCCCATAGCTGTGACACAGTATAATGCCCCCATAGCTGCTACACAGTATAATGTCTCCATAGCTGTGACACATTATAATGCCTCCAAAGCTGCTACACAGTATAATGCCTCCATAGCTGTGACACAGTATAATGCCCCATAGCTGCTACACAGTATAATGCCCCCATAGCTGTGACACAGTATAATGCCCCCATAGCTGCTACACAGTATAATGCCTCCATAGCTGTGACACAGTATAATGCCCCATAGCTGCTACACAGTATAATGCCCCCATAGCTGCTACACAGTATAATGCCTCCATAGCTGCTACACAGTATAATGCCTCCATAGCTGCTACACAGTATAATGCCTCCATAGCTGCTACACAGTATAATGCCCCATAGCTGTGACACAGTATAATGCCTCCATAGCTGTGACACAGTATAATGCCCCCATAGCTGCTATACAGTATAATGCCTCCATAGCTGCTACACAGTATAATGCCCCATAGCTGTGACACAGTATAATGCCTCCATAGCTGTGACACAGTATAATGCCTCCATAGCTGTGACACAGTATAATGCCTCCATAGCTGTGACACAGTATAATGCCTCCATAGCTGCTACACAGTATAATGCCTCCATAGCTGTGACACAGTATAATGCCCCCATAGCTGTGACACAGTATAATGCCTCCATAGCTGCTACACAGTATAATGCCTCCATAGCTGTGACACAGTATAATGCCTCCATAGCTGCTACACAGTATAATGCCTCCATAGCTGCTACACAGTATAATGTCCCCATAGCTGCTACACAGTATAATGCCCCCATAGCTGTGACACAGTATAATGCCCCATAGCTGTGACACAGTATAATGCCTCCATAGCTGCTACACAGTATAATGCCTGCATAGCTGCTACACAGTATAATGCCTCCATAGCTGCTACACAGTATAATGCCTCCATAGCTGCTACACAGTATAATGTCTCCATAGCTGCTACACAGTATAATGCCCCCATAGCTGTGACACAGTATAATGCCTCCATAGCTGCTACACAGTATAATGCCCCATAGCTGCTACACAGTATAATGCCCCCATAGCTGTGACACAGTATAATGCCTCCATAGCTGTGACACAGTATAATGCCTCCATAGCTGCTATACAGTATAATGCCTCCATAGCTGTGACACAGTATAATGCCTCCATAGCTGCTACACAGTATAATGCCCCCATAGCTGTGACACAGTATAATGCACCCATAGCTGCTATACAGTATAATGCCTCCATAGCTGCTACACAGTATAATGCCCCCATAGCTGCTACACAGTATAATGCCTCCATAGCTGCTACACAGTATAATGCCTCCATAGCTGCTACACAGTATAATGTCCCCATAGCTGTGACACAGTATAATGCCCCCATAGCTGTGACACAGTATAATGTCCCCATAGCTGTGACACAGTATAAAGAAGAGGCTGGACGCAGCCTGCAGGGATTAAGGGAAGCCGACATGACCGTCCTAGTAGGGAAAGGGTTAATTAGGTGAGGGAGAGTTGGAGGGAGTTGGAGGGGGGACGGGGAGGAGTTAAGGGGGACGGGGGGCAGTTACTGAGCTTCCCGCTGTTTCTCGGCATTGAGCCGGAAGCAGCGGGAGGAGTAACACAGAAACAGTAAGCTCCCACCCTCTCGCCCTTGGTTTGTTACTCTTTAGGTCTTATGTACGTCCGTCTATGAGCGTTGGTTTTTTATTTGTGTGCTTATTTAACATGTTTTTCTTTTTCCGGAGTAGGTTCTGTTGTCATGGCAGCTGGCGGGGGGAGTCCTTGAGGCCAGTCAGTACAAAATGGTGGGGGGGTCGCATCGGGGGTATGCGTCCCCCAAAAAAGGTACATGGTTGAAGACTTCATCGGGTGTTATCCCTTTGAAGTGGTCTTCTGGTAGAAGGTATATCACTTGAAGGCTTCATCGGGTGTTATCCCTTTGAAGTGGACTTCTAGTGGTCGGTATATCACTTGAGGGCTTCATCGGGTGTTATCCCCTTGAAGTGGACTTCTAGTGGTTGGAGCCATCTGCAGAGGTGAACGGTGCTTCCGAGCTGGTTTACGGCTGGAGGTAATTGGTGGTTTGCAGATGGCTAATTCGGTGTGTTCTTTAAAAAGGACTATCTGAAGGGGCTTCAAGGACTTCCTCTGCTCGGGTTAATGTTATGACCCATGTTGGGTCATGTGAATTATTAGGAGGAATTCTCTGGTGGATTCCTAACTAGTTATCCGAATGTTTCGGATTTAAATTGTTTTTATAAAACTGTGAAATTAATAAACGGCTGCTGTGGCCATTTCACATCCAACCTCGGTGTCATGTGTCTTTACTAAAGTGGGGGTGGGGGGATAGTATGGTATAAGGTTAACACACGACTCTACTTAGGCAGGTCAAGAAGAGGCTGGACGCAGCCTGCAGGGATTAAGGGAAGCCGACATGACCGTCCTAGTAGGGAAAGGGTTAATTAGGTGAGGGAGAGTTGGAGGGAGTTGGAGGGGGGACGGGGAGGAGTTAAGGGGGACGGGGGGCAGTTACTGAGCTTCCCGCTGTTTCTCGGCATTGAGCCGGAAGCAGCGGGAGGAGTAACACAGAAACAGTAAGCTCCCACCCTCCCGCCCTTGGTTTGTTACTCTTTAGGTCTTATGTACGTCCGTCTATGAGCGTTGGTTTTTTATTTGTGTGCTTATTTAACATGTTTTTCTTTTTCCGGAGTAGGTTCTGTTGTCATGGCAGCTGGCGGGGGGAGTCCTTGAGGCCAGTCAGTACAAAATGGTGGGGGGGTCGCATCGGGGGTATGCGTCCCCCAAAAAAGGTACATGGTTGAAGACTTCATCGGGTGTTATCCCTTTGAAGTGGTCTTCTGGTAGAAGGTATATCACTTGAAGGCTTCATCGGGTGTTATCCCTTTGAAGTGGACTTCTAGTGGTCGGTATATCACTTGAGGGCTTCATCGGGTGTTATCCCCTTGAAGTGGACTTCTAGTGGTTGGAGCCATCTGCAGAGGTGAACGGTGCTTCCGAGCTGGTTTACGGCTGGAGGTAATTGGTGGTTTGCAGATGGCTAATTCGGTGTGTTCTTTAAAAAGGACTATCTGAAGGGGCTTCAAGGACTTCCTCTGCTCGGGTTAATGTTATGACCCATGTTGGGTCATGTGAATTATTAGGAGGAATTCTCTGGTGGATTCCTAACTAGTTATCCGAATGTTTCGGATTTAAATTGTTTTTATAAAACTGTGAAATTAATAAACGGCTGCTGTGGCCATTTCACATCCAACCTCGGTGTCATGTGTCTTTACTAAAGTGGGGGTGGGGGGATAGTATGGTATAAGGTTAACACACGACTCTACTTAGGCAGGTCATGCCCCCATAGCTGCGACACAGTATAATGCCTCCATAGCTGTGACACAGTATAATGCCTCCATAGCTGCTACACAGTATAATGCCCCATAGTTGTGACACAGTATAATGCCTCCATAGCTGTGACACAGTATAATGCCCCCATAGCTGTGACACAGTATAATGCCCCCATAGCTGCTACACAGTATAATGCCTCCATAGCTGCTACACAGTATAATGCCTCCATAGCTCCTACACAGTATAATGCCCCCATAGCTGCTACACAGTATAATGCCCCATAGTTGTGACACAGTATGTCTCCATAGCTGTGACACAGTATAATGCCTCCATAGCTGTGACACAGTATAATGCCCCCATAGCTGCTACACAGTATAATGCCCCCATAGCTGTGACACAGTATAATACCTCCATAGCTGTGACACAGTATAATGCCTCCATAGCTGCTACACAGTATAATGCCTCCATAGCTGCTACACAGTATAATGCCCCCATAGCTGTGACACAGTATAATGCCTCCATAGCTGTGACACAGTATAATGCCCCCATAGCTGTGACACAGTATAATGCCCCCATAGCTGCTACACAGTATAATGCCTCCATAGCTGCTACACAGTATAATGCCCCCATAGCTCCTACACAGTATAATGCCCCCATAGCTGCTACACAGTATAATGCCCCATAGTTGTGACACAGTATAATGTCTCCATAGCTGTGACACAGTATAATGCCTCCATAGCTGTGACACAGTATAATGCCCCCATAGCTGCTACACAGTATAATGCCCCCATAGCTGTGACACAGTATAATACCTCCATAGCTGTGACACAGTATAATGCCTCCATAGCTGCTACACAGTATAATGCCTCCATAGCTGCTACACAGTATAATGCCTCCATAGCTGCTACACAGTATAATGCCCCCATAGCTGTGACACAGTATAATGCCTCCATAGCTGTGACACAGTATAATGCCCCCATAGCTGTGACACAGTATAATGCCTCCATAGCTGTGACACAGTATAATGCCTCCATAGCTGTGACACAGTATAATGCCTCCATAGCTCCTACACAGTATAATGCCCCCATAGCTGCTACACAGTATAATGCCCCATAGTTGTGACACAGTATAATGCCTCCATAGCTGTGACACAGTATAATGCCCCCATAGCTGTGACACAGTATAATGCCCCCATAGCTGCTACACAGTATAATGCCTCCATAGCTGCTACACAGTATAATGCCTCCATAGCTGTGACACAGTATAATGCCTCCATAGCTGTGACACAGTATAATGCCCCCATAGCTGCTACACAGTATAATGCCTCCATAGCTGCTACACAGTATAATGCCCCATAGCTGCTACACAGTATAATGCCCCCATAGCTGCTACACAGTATAATGCCCCCATAGCTGCTACACAGTATAATGCCCCCATAGCTGCTACACAGTATAATGCCTCCATAGCTGCTACACAGTATAATGCCCCCATAGCTGCTACACAGTATAATGCCCCCATAGCTGTGACACAGTATATTGCCTCCATAGCTGTGACACAGTATAATGCCCCCATAGCTGCTACATAGTATAATGTCTCCATAGCTGTGACACAGTATAATGCCTCCATAGCTGCTACACAGTATAATGCCTCCATAGCTGCTATACAGTATAATGCCTCCATAGCTGCTACACAGTATAATGCCCTCATAGCTGCTACACAGTAGTAATGGCAGGAAGGAGGTGAAGGGAAAGTGAGCCCTAATCTACCCACCGCCCTGTCCCTGCCTACTTGCAACGACCCGCCCTAGGCGACGAGGTACAACTGGGCGGCGGTCCCTACGCTGGCTAAGTGCACTGGAAGACAAACAGGGAACACGCAAGGGAAGGGGCAGTAGCCACGGAACGCCACGAGGAAACGGGGCGGCGAACGAACAGTCAGGACCAGGACGAAGAGAGTACACCCGAGCGGGCAAGGAGACAGAAGCAAGCCAGGACAAGCAAGCAGGTCAAGCAGAACTGCAGCAAGGCAGAAGCACGGCAGAAGCAGGCTGGAGCAAGCAGCAGTGGGGCCAGGAATCCAAAAGAATTACAAGCACTGAGGGAGAGCACAGGGCAGGTAATAAAGGGCAGGGGGCGGAGCTAACTCCGAGAGACCAGGCCGCGATAGGCTCTCCCACTCCTGAGCCTGCCACCCTGGTTGGTGGGAGATGGTGTCAGTCGAACAGGTCTGGCCTCAGGTGTGGATTGATTAATCCCAGGAGTATAGCTAGATGAAGTACCTGGCAGATCCCTAACAGTACTCCCCCTTTTATGAGGGGCCACCGGACCCTTACTAAGGGGACCCGGTTTAGTGGGGAAGAGGAGGTGGAACCTCCTGATCAATACCCCAGCGTGAACATCACGGGCAGGTACCCAAGTCCTCTCCTCCGGCCCGTATCCTTTCCAATGGACCAGGTACTGGAGGGAGCCCTGGACCATCCTACTGTCCATAATCTTGGCCACCTCGAATTCCACCCCCTCAGGGGTGAGAACGGGAACAGGAGGTATCCTCGAGGGGGACCAGGACGGGGAGCAGCGTTTAAGGAGGGAGGCATGGAAGACGTCATGTATGCGAAAGGATGGGGGGAGCTCCAGACGGAAGGATACAGGGTTGAGGACGTCAATGATCTTATAAGGTCCAATGAATCGGGGAGCAAACTTCCTGGACGGGACCTTAAGGCGCAAGTTCCTGGACGACAACCAGACCAAATCCCCGACGACAAACCGGGGGTTAGCAGAACGTCTACTATCCGCCTGAATCTTTTGTGCGCTCTGGGATGCCTCTAGGTTCTTCTGAACCTGGGCCCAGACAGTGCACAGTTCCCGATGAACCTCCTCTACCTCAGGATTATTGGAACAACCAGGGGAGACGGAGGAGAACCTTGGGTTAAACCCGAAATTACAGAAAAACGGGGAGACCCCTGATGAGTTACTGACCCGGTTATTCAGGGAAAATTCAGCAAGGGGAAGGAATGAGACCCAATCGAATTGACAGTCCGAGATGAAACACCTTAAATATTGTTCCAGGGATTGGTTGGTCCTTTCCGTTTGGCCATTAGTTTCGGGATGGAAGGCGGAGGAGAAGGACAGATCAATCTCCAACTTTTTACAAAAAGCTCTCCAAAATAAGGAAACAAATTGTACCCCTCTGTCAGAAACGATATTGACTGGGGCCCCATGGAGACGCAGGATGTGTTTCACGAACAAAGAAGCTAACGTCTTGGCGTTAGGTAGCTTCTTAAGGGGCACAAAGTGGCACATCTTGCTGAAGCGGTCGACTACCACCCACACCACCGACTTGCCCTGAGATGGAGGCAAATCGGTGATAAAATCCATGGAGATATGGGTCCAAGGTCTCTGGGGAATGGGCAAGGGACGTAGTAGGCCCGCAGGTCGGGACCTAGGGGTTTTGGACCTAGCGCAAACCTCACAAGCGGCGACGTAAGCCCTAACATCTTTAGGCAACCCAGGCCACCAATAGTTTCTGGTAATGAGGTGTTTGGTGCCCAAGATGCCAGGATGACCAGATAGAGCGGAGTCATGGTTTTCCCTGAGTACCCTCAGCCGGTATTGCAGGGGAACAAACAGTTTGTCCCCAGGGACGTTCCCGGGAGCTGCACCCTGATCAGCCGCGATATCAGAAGCTAAATCAGAATCCGTGCCAGAGACGATTATACCAGGGGGTAAAATACAAGCGGGATCCTTCTCGGAAGGAGGATTGGCCATGAAACTACGTGACAGAGCGTCAGCCTTAATATTCTTGGACCCAGCCCTATAGGTAACCAAGAAATTAAATCTGGTAAAGAATAGTGCCCACCGAGCTTGTCTAGGATTAAGCCTCCGGGCCGATTCTAGGAAAACCAGATTCTTGTGATCCGTAAGGACCGTTACCTGGTGTCTGGCCCCCTCCAGGAAGTGCCGCCACTCCTCAAACGCCCATTTAATGGCTAGAAGTTCGCGGTTGCCAATATCATAGTTACTCTCCGTGGGCGAAAACTTCCTAGAGAAGTAAGCACAGGGGCGGAGATGGGTGAGGGAGCTGGTACCCTGGGACAAGACGCCCCCACTCCCACCTCGGAAGCGTCAACCTCCACAATAAATGGCTCCTCTTGGTTGGGCTGAATCAGCACGGGGGCCGAGATAAAGCACTTCTTGAGAGTCTCAAAGGCCTGGACGGCCTCAGGGGGCCAATGGAGGACATCGGCACCCTTGCGGGTGAGGTCCGTAAGAGGCTTAGCGACGACCGAGAAGTTGGCAATAAATCTCCTGTAATAGTTGGCGAACCCCAAAAAACACTGTAACGCCTTAAGGGAGGCAGGTTGGACCCATTCCGCCACAGCTTGAACCTTGGCAGGGTCCATGCGGAATTCATGAGGAGTGAGGATTTGCCCTAAAAATGGTATCTCCTGTACCCCAAAGACACATTTTTCAGTCTTAGCAAACAGATTATTCTCCCGAAGGACCTGGAGCACCTTCCTGACATGCTCCACGTGGGAGGACCAGTCCTTGGAAAACACCAGTATGTCATCAAGGTACACAACAAGAAATATCCCCAGGTAATCTCTCAGGATTTCATTAATAAAATTCTGGAAGACAGCAGGGGCATTACACAACCCAAAGGGCATGACCAGGTATTCGAAATGACCCTCGGGTGTGTTGAACGCAGTTTTCCACTCATCCCCCTCTTTGATGCGGATAAGGTTATATGCCCCCCGTAGATCGAACTTGGAAAACCACTGGGCTCCCTGAACCTGATTAAAAAGATCCGGAATCAAAGGAAGTGGGTACTGGTTCCTTACGGTGACCTTATTCAGGTTACGATAATCAATGCACGGCCTAAGACCACCATCCTTCTTCCCCACGAAGAAGAAGCCAGCACCTACAGGAGAAGTCGAGGGGCGAATGAAACCCTTGGCCAGGCATTCTTGGATATATACCCTCATCGCTTCACGTTCAGGACATGAAAGATTAAATATCCTACCCTTAGGAAGCTTGGCACCAGGCACCAAATCGATGGCGCAATCGTAATCTCTATGGGGGGGCAACACCTCAGAGGCCTCCTTGGAAAACACATCGGCGAAGTCCTGAACAAACTCAGGAAGCGTGTTTACCTCCTCCCGGGGAGAAATAGAGTTAACAGAAAGACATGACATCAGACATTCATTACCCCATTTGGTGAGATCCCCAGTATTCCAATCAAACGTGGGATTATGCAACTGCAACCAGGGAAGACCTAATACCAGATCAGACGATAATCCCTGCATCACCAGTACAGAGCACTGCTCCAAATGCATGGAGCCAACCAGGAGTTCAAAAACAGGGGTATGCTGAGTAAAATAACCATTAGCAAGGGGGGTTGAGTCGATTCCTACTACAGGGATAGGATAAGGTAAATCAATACAAGGCATCTTTAGAGACATAGCAAATTCCACAGACATGATATTAGCAGATGAGCCAGAATCCACGAAAGCACTGCCCGTGGCAGACCGGCCAGCAAACGAGACCTGAAAGGGAAGCAAAATTTTATTGCGTTGCACATTAACGGGAAATACCTGTGCGCCCAAGTGACCTCCCCGATGATCACTTAGGCGCGGAAGTTTTCCGGCTTCTTATTCTTGCGCCTGGGACAGGTGTTCAGTAGATGCTTGTCGTCCCCACAGTAGAAGCAGAGACCATTCATTCTGCGAAACTCCCTACGTTGTCGAGGGGACATGGAGGCCCCGAGTAGCATAGGTACCTCCGAGTCCTCCGTGG
Organism: Rhinoderma darwinii; assembly: GCF_050947455.1. Taxonomy (NCBI): domain Eukaryota; kingdom Metazoa; phylum Chordata; class Amphibia; order Anura; family Rhinodermatidae; genus Rhinoderma; species Rhinoderma darwinii. The sequence continues at coordinate 106,922 of NW_027464520.1, forward strand.
AGGGGCGAGGAGACGGGACCTCGGGGGGAATCGCAGAAAAGTCAGAGGGGAGCACACTGAAGCGTTCTAGCTGACGTTCCCTGAGACGTCGGTCAAGTCGTACTGCTAGGGCCATAACCTGGTCAAGGGAGTCAGGCGAGGGGTAGCTAACCAGCAGATCCTTCAGGGCGTCAGATAATCCTAACCTAAACTGGCATCTTAGGGCCGGATCGTTCCACTGAGAAGCTACGCACCACTTCCTAAAATCAGAACAGTATTCCTCAACCGGTCTCCTACCCTGACGTAAGGTCACCAGCTGACTCTCGGCTAAAGCAGTCCTGTCAGTCTCGTCGTAAATGAGTCCGAGGGCAGAGAAAAAACGATCAACAGAGGAAAGTTCAGGGGCGTCAGGAGCCAAGGAGAAGGCCCACTCTTGGGGCCCTTCCTGGAGTCGGGATATGATGATACCCACCCGCTGGTTCTCGGAACCTGAGGAGTGGGGCTTTAGGCGGAAATACAGTCTGCAACTCTCCCGGAAGGAGAGAAACGTCTTACGGTCCCCTGAAAACCGGTCAGGTAACTTGAGGTCGGGTTCTAGAGGTGAGGTGAGGGGTACTACTAAAGCAGCGTCACCCTGATTGACCCTTTGGGCCAGGGCCTGGACCTGTAGGGAGAGGCCCTGCATCTGCTGGGTCAGGGTCTCAAGGGGGTCCATGATAGCGTCAGCGTAGGAGAAAGGGTAGACTAGGTAAGGGCTTGTAATTAAGTAATGGCAGGAAGGAGGTGAAGGGAAAGTGAGCCCTAATCTACCCACCGCCCTGTCCCTGCCTACTTGCAACGACCCGCCCTAGGCGACGAGGTACAACTGGGCGGCGGTCCCTACGCTGGCTAAGTGCACTGGAAGACAAACAGGGAACACGCAAGGGAAGGGGCAGTAGCCACGGAACGCCACGAGGAAACGGGGCGGCGAACGAACAGTCAGGACCAGGACGAAGAGAGTACACCCGAGCGGGCAAGGAGACAGAAGCAAGCCAGGACAAGCAAGCAGGTCAAGCAGAACTGCAGCAAGGCAGAAGCACGGCAGAAGCTGGCTGGAGCAAGCAGCAGTGGGGCCAGGAATCCAAAAGAATTACAAGCACTGAGGGAGAGCACAGGGCAGGTAATAAAGGGCAGGGGGCGGAGCTAACTCCGAGAGACCAGGCCGCGATAGGCTCTCCCACTCCTGAGCCTGCCACCCTGGTTGGTGGGAGATGGTGTCAGTCGAACAGGTCTGGCCTCAGGTGTGGATTGATTAATCCCAGGAGTATAGCTAGATGAAGTACCTGGCAGATCCCTAACAACAGTATAATGCCCTCATAGCTGCGACACAGTATAATGCCTCCATAGCTGCTACACAGTATAATGCCTCCATAGCTACTACACAGTATAATGCCTCCATAGCTGCTACACAGTATAATGCCCCCATAGCTGCTACACAGTATAATGCCCCCATAGCTGCTACACAGTATAATGCCTCCATAGCTGCTACACAGTATAATGCCTCCATAGCTGCTACACAGTATAATGCCTCCATAGCTGCTACACAGTATAATGCCTCCATAGCTGCTACACAGTATAATGCCTCCATAGCTGCTACACAGTATAATGCCCCCATAGCTGCTACACAGTATAATGCCCCCATAGCTGCTACACAGTATAATGCCTCCATAGCTGCTACACAGTATAATGCCCCCATAGCTGCTACACAGTATAATGCCCCCATAGCTGTGACACAGTATATTGACTCCATAGCTGCTCCACAGTATAATGCCTCCATAGCTGCTACACAGTATAATGCCTCCATAGCTGCTACACAGTATAATGCCTCCATAGCTGCTACACAGTATAATGCCCCCATAGCTGCTACACAGTATAATGCCTCCATAGCTGCTACACAGTATAATGCACCCATAGCTGCTACACAGTATAATGCCTCCATAGCTGCTATACAGTATAATGCCTCCATAGCTGCTACACAGTATAATGCCTCCATAGCTGCTACACAGTATAATGCCTCCATAGCTGTCACACAGTATATTGCCTCCATAGCTGCTACACAGTATAATGCCTCCATAGCTGCTACACAGTATAATGCCCCCATAGCTGCTACACAGTATAATGCCTCCATAGCTGCTACACAGTATAATGCCTCCATAGCTGCGACACAGTATAATGCCCCCATAGCTGCTACACAGTATAATGCCTCCATAGCTGTGACACAGTATAATGCCTCCATAGCTGCTACACAGTATAATGCCTCCATAGCTGTGACACAGTATAATGCCCCCATAGCTGCGACACAGTATAATGCCTCATAGCTGCTACACAGTATAATGCCTCCATAGCTGCTACACAGTATAATGCCTCCATAGCTGTGACACAGTATAATGCCTCCATAGCTGCTACACAGTATAATGCCCCCATAGCTGCTACACAGTATAATGCCTCCATAGCTGCTACACAGTATAATGCCCCCATAGCTGTGACACAGTATAATGCCCCCATAGCTGTGACACAGTATAATGCCTCCATAGCTGCTACACAGTATAATGCCCCCATAGCTGCTACACAGTATAATGCCTCCATAGCTGCTACACAGTATAATGCCTCCATAGCTGTGACACAGTATAATGCCCCCATAGCTGTGACACAGTATAATGCCCCCATAGCTGCTACACAGTATAATGCCCCCATAGCTGTGACACAGTATAATGCCTCCATAGCTGCTACACAGTATAATGCCTCCATAGCTGCTACACAGTATAATGCCTCCATAGCTGCTACACAGTATAATGCCCCCATAGCTTCTACACAGTATAATGCCTCCATAGCTGCTACACAGTATAATGCCCCCATAGCTGCTACACAGTATAATGCCTCCATAGCTGCTACACAGTATAATGCCCCCATAGCTGCTACACAGTATAATGCCTCCATAGCTGCTACACAGTATAATGTCTCCATAGCTGCTACACAGTATAATGCCCCATAGCGGCTACACAGTATAATGCCTCCATAGCTGCTACACAGTATAATGCCCCATAGTTGCTACACAGTATAATGCCTCCATAGCTGCGACACAGTATAATGCCTCCATAGCTGTGACACAGTATAATGCCTCCATAGCTGTGACACAGTATAATGCCCCCATAGCGGCTACACAGTATAATGCCTCCATAGCTGCTACACAGTATAATGCCCCCATAGCTGCTATACAGTATAATGCCTCCATAGCTGCTACACAGTATAATGTCTCCATAGCTGCTACACAGTATAATGCACCCATAGCTGCTATACAGTATAATGCCTCCATAGCTGCTGCACAGTATAATGCCCCCATAGCTGCTGCACAGTATAATGCCTCCATAGCTGCTACACAGTATAATGCCTCCATAGCTGCTACACAGTATAATGCCCCCATAGCTGTGACACAGTATAATGTCCCCATAGCTGTGACACAGTATAAAGAAGAGGCTGGACGCAGCCTGCAGGGATTAAGGGAAGCCGACATGACCGTCCTAGTAGGGAAAGGGTTAATTAGGTGAGGGAGAGTTGGAGGGAGTTGGAGGGGGGACGGGGAGGAGTTAAGGGGGACGGGGGGCAGTTACTGAGCTTCCCGCTGTTTCTCGGCATTGAGCCGGAAGCAGCGGGAGGAGTAACACAGAAACAGTAAGCTCCCACCCTCTCGCCCTTGGTTTGTTACTCTTTAGGTCTTATGTACGTCCGTCTATGAGCGTTGGTTTTTTATTTGTGTGCTTATTTAACATGTTTTTCTTTTTCCGGAGTAGGTTCTGTTGTCATGGCAGCTGGCGGGGGGAGTCCTTGAGGCCAGTCAGTACAAAATGGTGGGGGGGTCGCATCGGGGGTATGCGTCCCCCAAAAAAGGTACATGGTTGAAGACTTCATCGGGTGTTATCCCTTTGAAGTGGTCTTCTGGTAGAAGGTATATCACTTGAAGGCTTCATCGGGTGTTATCCCTTTGAAGTGGACTTCTAGTGGTCGGTATATCACTTGAGGGCTTCATCGGGTGTTATCCCCTTGAAGTGGACTTCTAGTGGTTGGAGCCATCTGCAGAGGTGAACGGTGCTTCCGAGCTGGTTTACGGCTGGAGGTAATTGGTGGTTTGCAGATGGCTAATTCGGTGTGTTCTTTAAAAAGGACTATCTGAAGGGGCTTCAAGGACTTCCTCTGCTCGGGTTAATGTTATGACCCATGTTGGGTCATGTGAATTATTAGGAGGAATTCTCTGGTGGATTCCTAACTAGTTATCCGAATAGAAGAAATAGGGGAGGAAACCTCCAGCTCACCAGTTATATGCGTCTCCTGACTCTCTGCTCGGATTCCCGCTACGGCTGGCGGTATGTAATAGAAAAAACAAGGGAAGTAATCCAGCGCTGAGTCCAGTTGTGGGTTAAAAAGGAAGCGTTGTTCCCATCTTTATTGAAGTAATATTATAAAAATCGTAGGGAGACGCAGTCCCAGAAAAATTGTGAGTAGGCAGTATGCCCCAGCCTACGCGTTTCGAGCAGCTCCTGTGCTCTTAATCATGGCAAAGAAGTATGAGGACAACCATCGTCCTGTCTGCTTAAAAAGCGTAACTAATTAGTACGCAAGAAAAACAGGTGAATGGTTAACCCTGACTGCTAATTAAATTCTCAGGTGAGATCCTCCTGTATATGGATGAGATACGGGAAGTATATATTAAACATAGAGAGGAAAACTCTTTCTATGATCCCTTAGTGTTAACACATCAAATGGTAAAAGAATATAAAAATTACAACTGTATTAAGACCAATTCAGGGATGCTCAAAGCTGCAGCTTATAATATACCGGGTTAGATAGTAAATATAGCAGTCAGGACGACTTAGTCCCCACAGTTCTCACAACGTATATCACAGATGTTATCAATTCAATATACGAAATTTAAAAACAACAACACATATTCATGGTTTGGCTCAGTCAGAAGTATAACATTCTCCAACAAATACATATATAAGATATTAAAATATGTAATGTAAGCATCCAAAAACATATCGAAAATACAATTAAAAAGAAAAAGTGGGAATGTAACTCCCATCGAAATAAAATGTAAATCGATTTACACAAATATGATCTAAACAAAGGTATGTAAACTATATGATAATAATAATTACATGTTGTAAATATGATTACATCGCTCTCATAATCCCAAAACGTTATAATTATTTCCATGATGTTTTATATTGAAATTAAACAGAAAAAACAACCAGGTCTGAATAGGTGTATAGAATATTACTGCGTTTTTTTCCAAAAATATATGCAAAAATCATTCTCAATGTTTCATATATTGGTTTATTTCAAAAAAGAAAGGGACATGTTATCTGAGTCCACGTTGAAAAAGAATGTTCCCAAAATTATTCCTGAAAAATCTGTATGGCATCAAACAGTGTCCGAGAACCCTTATTGTATACTATATCTATTTGGCATTGCGTACTCATATATAATATACTTTATCCCTAGGTATGTGACAACGTTCGCAACAGGACGTTGTTGGAGATGTAAACCGATTATCGCAAAGAGGAAAAGGCACAGTGCCTATAATTTATCTATAAGGAAGATAGAATGCAACCTGAAAACTACATATCCAGAATATCAATGCATGAAGACCTGTTTATGTGCATTAAATTCTACAATATATAAAATAAATAAATAAATATATAAAACATATATGTATGATAGCTACCTCTGATGAAATGTAACTATAGATGTAAATATCAAAGAATAATAAACAGAATTCATTCTACACTGGATCTAATATTCAATAATTATAGATTGTATCTCACGGGAAAAATACTCCACATGGGGAATGTATCCCGGACATCTAGATGTAAAAGTTGTCCTTGTGCGACTATATGAAACTGACATTAGTATATTCTATCAAGAATTAGATAAATGACCCATATAACTAATGGTACTATTCAAAAATATGTAGTCCTTAATATATTTCAAGTCCATTATTCCATATAGAAGGGACCTCCTAACAGATGTTAATAGTGAGGAATATTAAATATAAATTGCGTAGTCACCCCCTGTGTTATATCAAATGATTTATATTCTGGAACATAATATTATCTGTGAGTGTATAGAATATTAATATACGATCCCCAAGAGCAATAAGATTATAATAAATTCCAATGGTTCAAATATTATCACACAATATCAGGTCAATAACTCGGATTGCAACTGTCCCTGTCCATACTAAATGGTGCTGAAAATTCTCTGACCTATTACGATAGAGCATTATGTAAGGAAAATACCTGAAGAGATCCAAACCTTTGATTGGATCCCCGTGAAGGGAATATTTAACTGTCACAATATTATACCCATTCATCTCAACACGAGTATCAGAAAGACACTCGGAGAGAGAGGGTTCCGTGACTGATGTCGCTGTCCTCAATATATGGTGCTGAAAGGAGTATTTAGCTATCATGGTAGTGTATCCATTCATCTCAACGCGAGTATCTGAAGGGTACCCAGAAAGAGAGGGTTCCGTGACTGATGTCGTTGTCCTCAATATATGGTGCTGAGAGTGATGGTAAGTTACAATCAATCGGGCATATCTCCTAATATTTAATCCAATAATATGTACTACCAATCTCTTACCCTATACCAAATGGTACTAGATGTATATAGAACTATCACCAAAGAAAGGGGGGTATGTGGTGAATATCTGTAAGATCAAGATCCCTAAAAAGAATCCCCTTGATTGGAGTGGGTAGATAAAAGAATGAAATGCCCGCTTGTCTCAACGAAAATACCACAGGGATATTGAAGGGAAGAAACAACCCATTACATAATAAATGTTATATTCACGATTGATGGTGCTGAAAATATTAATGAGCCGCGATGTAGTTCCATAATAAATAATCTTCCCATGGGGAAGTACATGAGGATTGTTAAGCTCACAAAGACTTGTGCAGATATTGTATGTAACTTATGATTTTAATAATGAAACATGAGTTCCTTCTTAACATTCAAACCCTGTGGGAATCGTGTTTCCAAATTGTAAATCCAGAAGGCTTCCCTCGTTAACAGGCGTTGTCTAATATTCCCCCCTCTTATATTACCTCTAACTTTTTCCACTGCATAGCAGCAAAATGAGTTGACACAACGGTTGTGTTGTGAAATGAAGTGTCTGGAGATATTTGAGATATTCAAAAAATTGGGGTTCCTGATATAACTTAGATGTTCTAAAACCCGGAGTTTGAATTTCCTAATGGTACACCCCACGTACTTAAGCTTGCAAATGGTACATTCTATAACATAGACGACATTATTGCTATTACAGTTGATGTACGATTTTATTGGAAAATTGATGCTACCTGAGGAATTTGAAAAATCCTTGGTGATCTTGGAAAAGTTACAGACCTTACATGGATGTGTTCCACATTTAAAGTATCCTTTATGGGTTAACCACGTGGGTTTAGGAAGACTAGTAGTCAATAAAGACGGGGCCAGCATATTGCCAAGGGTTGGAGGTCTCCGCGATACCACCCGACACCCGCTTCTCAATACCTCTTCTAATTTAGTATCTTCATACAACAAAGGAATGTACCTAAGTACCATGTTTTTAATAAGATTGAATTGATTGCTGTATTGAAGTACCAAAGTAGGTATATCAGTGTCTACTGTACCAGAGCTTGTAGTGTCTGATTTGCGTTCGATGGATAGGAGACCATCCCTATCTTTATCTTTAACAATGGTTTTGGCCCTTTCCAATGTCCAATTCCTATATCCACGGGCTGTAAGTCTGCGACATATTCTAGATTCCTCCTTAATGTATCCCAACTGTGTGCTACAATTCCTCTTGGCCCTTGTCAACTCACCCACGGGTATTGCCAAGATAGTGTGCTTAGGATGACAACTGGTGGCATGTAGTATCGTATTCCCCGATATGGGTTTATGATAAATCTCTGTGCACACCTTTGAACCATTTTTGGAAACAAATTTGATATCCAAAAAATTAATGGTTGTGTCATTGATAACATGTGTAAACCTTAGGTTGAGATCATTATCATTCATGAAGGTCATGAACTCCTGTATGGCAGACACATCGCCCTCCCAAATAAATAGGAGGTCATCGATGTATCTGCCATACCAGTGGACATGGCCCACATATGGGTTAGACAAGGAAAAAAGAGTGGACTCCTCCCACCAGGACATGACCAGATTGGCCAAGGACGGAGAGAACTTTGCCCCCATAGAAACTCCCCTCCTCTGAAGATAGAAGGTGCCCACAAAATTGAAATAATTGTGAGACATCAAAAAAATGGTCACCTTGACTATAAAATTTTGCAAAATCGGGTCATATCCACTGTACTTGTGTAAATGGTGGGTGAGGGCCTCAATAGCAACGTGATGTGGAATACTTGTATAGAGAGAGACCACATCACAACTCAACCAAGTATGGTCTGGGTTCCAGATTTTGTTCTGAAAGATAGAAAGAACATCTTTCGTATCTCTCAAATGACCCGGCGCCCTTGAGACCAATGGTTGAAGGTGGCAATCCAGCCACTCTGAAATTCTCTCTGTTAAGGACCCTATACCGGATACTATAGGCCGCATCGGGGGCGGAACAATGCCCTTGTGTGTTTTGGGCAATGCGTGCATTATAGGTATTACCGGGAATTCCACATATAGATAGTCATATTCTTTTTTGCTTAATAGTCCCTCATCCAACCCTTCATCAAGTACACTTCTCAATGCACAGGAGAAGTCATTAGTGGGATTTTCACACATTTTAACATAAGTATTGGCGTCATCCAACAACAGGAAAATTTGGTCCATATACATAGCCCTATCCATAATGGCAATGGACCCTCCCTTATCCGCCATCCGAACCACAATGTCCACATTTTGTTTCAAAGATTTAATTGCTTGTTTCTCCGCAATGGATAAATTATGAGAGGTTTTGTCACATCCAGTTAGATTCTTGATTTTATGTAGCTCTCTCTCTATAATTGATTGAAAAGTGTCCATAGCTTCGGTGCGGGACTGAGTTGGATAGAACCTAGGATTTTTAGTAATAAATTTAGGAGTTTGGCTGGTGTTCAAATTCTACCATTTGGTATAGGGTAAGAGATTGGTAGTACATATTATTGGATTAAATATTAGGAGATATGCCCGATTGATTGTAACTTACCATCACTCTCAGCACCATATATTGAGGACAACGACATCAGTCACGGAACCCTCTCTTTCTGGGTACCCTTCAGATACTCGCGTTGAGATGAATGGATACACTACCATGATAGCTAAATACTCCTTTCAGCACCATATATTGAGGACAGCGACATCAGTCACGGAACCCTCTCTCTCCGAGTGTCTTTCTGATACTCGTGTTGAGATGAATGGGTATAATATTGTGACAGTTAAATATTCCCTTCACGGGGATCCAATCAAAGGTTTGGATCTCTTCAGGTATTTTCCTTACATAATGCTCTATCGTAATAGGTCAGAGAATTTTCAGCACCATTTAGTATGGACAGGGACAGTTGCAATCCGAGTTATTGACCTGATATTGTGTGATAATATTTGAACCATTGGAATTTATTATAATCTTATTGCTCTTGGGGATCGTATATTAATATTCTATACACTCACAGATAATATTATGTTCCAGAATATAAATCATTTGATATAACACAGGGGGTGACTACGCAATTTATATTTAATATTCCTCACTATTAACATCTGTTAGGAGGTCCCTTCTATATGGAATAATGGACTTGAAATATATTAAGGACTACATATTTTTGAATAGTACCATTAGTTATATGGGTCATTTATCTAATTCTTGATAGAATATACTAATGTCAGTTTCATATAGTCGCACAAGGACAACTTTTACATCTAGATGTCCGGGATACATTCCCCATGTGGAGTATTTTTCCCGTGAGATACAATCTATAATTATTGAATATTAGATCCAGTGTAGAATGAATTCTGTTTATTATTCTTTGATATTTACATCTATAGTTACATTTCATCAGAGGTAGCTATCATACATATATGTTTTATATATTTATTTATTTATTTTATATATTGTAGAATTTAATGCACATAAACAGGTCTTCATGCATTGATATTCTGGATATGTAGTTTTCAGGTTGCATTCTATCTTCCTTATAGATAAATTATAGGCACTGTGCCTTTTCCTCTTTGCGATAATCGGTTTACATCTCCAACAACGTCCTGTTGCGAACGTTGTCACATACCTAGGGATAAAGTATATTATATATGAGTACGCAATGCCAAATAGATATAGTATACAATAAGGGTTCTCGGACACTGTTTGATGCCATACAGATTTTTCAGGAATAATTTTGGGAACATTCTTTTTCAACGTGGACTCAGATAACATGTCCCTTTCTTTTTTGAAATAAACCAATATATGAAACATTGAGAATGATTTTTGCATATATTTTTGGAAAAAAACGCATTAATGTTCTATACACCTATTCAGACCTGGTTGTTTTTTCTGTTTAATTTCAATATAAAACATCATGGAAATAATTATAACGTTTTGGGATTATGAGAGCGATGTAATCATATTTACAACATGTAATTATTATTATCATATAGTTTACATACCTTTGTTTAGATCATATTTGTGTAAATCGATTTACATTTTATTTCGATGGGAGTTACATTCCCACTTTTTCTTTTTAATTGTATTTTCGATATGTTTTTGGATGCTTACATTACATATTTTAATATCTTATATATGTATTTGTTGGAGAATGTTATACTTCTGACTGAGCCAAACCATGAATATGTGTTGTTGTTTTTAAATTTCGTATATTGAATTGATAACATCTGTGATATACGTTGTGAGAACTGTGGGGACTAAGTCGTCCTGACTGCTATATTTACTATCTAACCCGGTATATTATAAGCTGCAGCTTTGAGCATCCCTGAATTGGTCTTAATACAGTTGTAATTTTTATATTCTTTTACCATTTGATGTGTTAACACTAAGGGATCATAGAAAGAGTTTTCCTCTCTATGTTTAATATATACTTCCCGTATCTCATCCATATACAGGAGGATCTCACCTGAGAATTTAATTAGCAGTCAGGGTTAACCATTCACCTGTTTTTCTTGCGTACTAATTAGTTACGCTTTTTAAGCAGACAGGACGATGGTTGTCCTCATACTTCTTTGCCATGATTAAGAGCACAGGAGCTGCTCGAAACGCGTAGGCTGGGGCATACTGCCTACTCACAATTTTTCTGGGACTGCGTCTCCCTACGATTTTTATAATATTACTTCAATAAAGATGGGAACAACGCTTCCTTTTTAACCCACAACTGGACTCAGCGCTGGATTACTTCCCTTGTTTTTTCTAGTTATCCGAATGTTTCGGATTTAAATTGTTTTTATAAAACTGTGAAATTAATAAACGGCTGCTGTGGCCATTTCACATCCAACCTCGGTGTCATGTGTCTTTACTAAAGTGGGGGTGGGGGGATAGTATGGTATAAGGTTAACACACGACTCTACTTAGGCAGGTCATGCCCCCATAGCTGCGACACAGTATAATGCCTCCATAGCTGTGACACAGTATAATGCCTCCATAGCTGCTACACAGTATAATGCCCCATAGTTGTGACACAGTATAATGCCTCCATAGCTGTGACACAGTATAATGCCCCCATAGCTGTGACACAGTATAATGCCCCCATAGCTGCTACACAGTATAATGCCTCCATAGCTGCTACACAGTATAATGCCTCCATAGCTCCTACACAGTATAATGCCCCCATAGCTGCTACACAGTATAATGCCCCATAGTTGTGACACAGTATAATGTCTCCATAGCTGTGACACAGTATAATGCCTCCATAGCTGTGACACAGTATAATGCCCCCATAGCTGCTACACAGTATAATGCCCCCATAGCTGTGACACAGTATAATACCTCCATAGCTGTGACACAGTATAATGCCTCCATAGCTGCTACACAGTATAATGCCTCCATAGCTGCTACACAGTATAATGCCCCCATAGCTGTGACACAGTATAATGCCTCCATAGCTGTGACACAGTATAATGCCCCCATAGCTGTGACACAGTATAATGCCCCCATAGCTGCTACACAGTATAATGCCTCCATAGCTGCTACACAGTATAATGCCCCCATAGCTCCTACACAGTATAATGCCCCCATAGCTGCTACACAGTATAATGCCCCATAGTTGTGACACAGTATAATGTCTCCATAGCTGTGACACAGTATAATGCCTCCATAGCTGTGACACAGTATAATGCCCCCATAGCTGCTACACAGTATAATGCCCCCATAGCTGTGACACAGTATAATACCTCCATAGCTGTGACACAGTATAATGCCTCCATAGCTGCTACACAGTATAATGCCTCCATAGCTGCTACACAGTATAATGCCTCCATAGCTGCTACACAGTATAATGCCCCCATAGCTGTGACACAGTATAATGCCTCCATAGCTGTGACACAGTATAATGCCCCCATAGCTGTGACACAGTATAATGCCTCCATAGCTGTGACACAGTATAATGCCCCCATAGCTGTGACACAGTATAATGCCCCCATAGCTGCTACACAGTATAATGCCTCCATAGCTGCTACACAGTATAATGCCCCCATAGCTCCTACACAGTATAATGCCCCCATAGCTGCTACACAGTATAATGCCCCATAGTTGTGACACAGTATAATGTCTCCATAGCTGTGACACAGTATAATGCCTCCATAGCTGTGACACAGTATAATGCCCCCATAGCTGCTACACAGTATAATGCCCCCATAGCTGTGACACAGTATAATACCTCCATAGCTGTGACACAGTATAATGCCTCCATAGCTGCTACACAGTATAATGCCTCCATAGCTGCTACACAGTATAATGCCTCCATAGCTGCTACACAGTATAATGCCCCCATAGCTGTGACACAGTATAATGCCTCCATAGCTGTGACACAGTATAATGCCCCCATAGCTGTGACACAGTATAATGCCTCCATAGCTGTGACACAGTATAATGCCTCCATAGCTGTGACACAGTATAATGCCTCCATAGCTCCTACACAGTATAATGCCCCCATAGCTGCTACACAGTATAATGCCCCATAGTTGTGACACAGTATAATGCCTCCATAGCTGTGACACAGTATAATGCCCCCATAGCTGTGACACAGTATAATGCCCCCATAGCTGCTACACAGTATAATGCCTCCATAGCTGCTACACAGTATAATGCCTCCATAGCTGTGACACAGTATAATGCCTCCATAGCTGTGACACAGTATAATGCCCCCATAGCTGCTACACAGTATAATGCCTCCATAGCTGCTACACAGTATAATGCCCCATAGCTGCTACACAGTATAATGCCCCCATAGCTGCTACACAGTATAATGCCCCCATAGCTGCTACACAGTATAATGCCCCCATAGCTGCTACACAGTATAATGCCTCCATAGCTGCTACACAGTATAATGCCCCCATAGCTGCTACACAGTATAATGCCCCCATAGCTGTGACACAGTATATTGCCTCCATAGCTGTGACACAGTATAATGCCCCCATAGCTGCTACATAGTATAATGTCTCCATAGCTGTGACACAGTATAATGCCTCCATAGCTGCTACACAGTATAATGCCTCCATAGCTGCTATACAGTATAATGCCTCCATAGCTGCTACACAGTATAATGCCCTCATAGCTGCTACACAGTAGTAATGGCAGGAAGGAGGTGAAGGGAAAGTGAGCCCTAATCTACCCACCGCCCTGTCCCTGCCTACTTGCAACGACCCGCCCTAGGCGACGAGGTACAACTGGGCGGCGGTCCCTACGCTGGCTAAGTGCACTGGAAGACAAACAGGGAACACGCAAGGGAAGGGGCAGTAGCCACGGAACGCCACGAGGAAACGGGGCGGCGAACGAACAGTCAGGACCAGGACGAAGAGAGTACACCCGAGCGGGCAAGGAGACAGAAGCAAGCCAGGACAAGCAAGCAGGTCAAGCAGAACTGCAGCAAGGCAGAAGCACGGCAGAAGCAGGCTGGAGCAAGCAGCAGTGGGGCCAGGAATCCAAAAGAATTACAAGCACTGAGGGAGAGCACAGGGCAGGTAATAAAGGGCAGGGGGCGGAGCTAACTCCGAGAGACCAGGCCGCGATAGGCTCTCCCACTCCTGAGCCTGCCACCCTGGTTGGTGGGAGATGGTGTCAGTCGAACAGGTCTGGCCTCAGGTGTGGATTGATTAATCCCAGGAGTATAGCTAGATGAAGTACCTGGCAGATCCCTAACAGTACTCCCCCTTTTATGAGGGGCCACCGGACCCTTACTAAGGGGACCCGGTTTAGTGGGGAAGAGGAGGTGGAACCTCCTGATCAATACCCCAGCGTGAACATCACGGGCAGGTACCCAAGTCCTCTCCTCCGGCCCGTATCCTTTCCAATGGACCAGGTACTGGAGGGAGCCCTGGACCATCCTACTGTCCATAATCTTGGCCACCTCGAATTCCACCCCCTCAGGGGTGAGAACGGGAACAGGAGGTATCCTCGAGGGGGACCAGGACGGGGAGCAGCGTTTAAGGAGGGAGGCATGGAAGACGTCATGTATGCGAAAGGATGGGGGGAGCTCCAGACGGAAGGATACAGGGTTGAGGACGTCAATGATCTTATAAGGTCCAATGAATCGGGGAGCAAACTTCCTGGACGGGACCTTAAGGCGCAAGTTCCTGGACGACAACCAGACCAAATCCCCGACGACAAACCGGGGGTTAGCAGAACGTCTACTATCCGCCTGAATCTTTTGTGCGCTCTGGGATGCCTCTAGGTTCTTCTGAACCTGGGCCCAGACAGTGCACAGTTCCCGATGAACCTCCTCTACCTCAGGATTATTGGAACAACCAGGGGAGACGGAGGAGAACCTTGGGTTAAACCCGAAATTACAGAAAAACGGGGAGACCCCTGACGAGTTACTGACCCGGTTATTCAGGGAAAATTCAGCAAGGGGAAGGAATGAGACCCAATCGAATTGACAGTCCGAGATGAAACACCTTAAATATTGTTCCAGGGATTGGTTGGTCCTTTCCGTTTGGCCATTAGTTTCGGGATGGAAGGCGGAGGAGAAGGACAGATCAATCTCCAACTTTTTACAAAAAGCTCTCCAAAATAAGGAAACAAATTGTACCCCTCTGTCAGAAACGATATTGACTGGGGCCCCATGGAGACGCAGGATGTGTTTCACGAACAAAGAAGCTAACGTCTTGGCGTTAGGTAGCTTCTTAAGGGGCACAAAGTGGCACATCTTGCTGAAGCGGTCGACTACCACCCACACCACCGACTTGCCCTGAGATGGAGGCAAATCGGTGATAAAATCCATGGAGATATGGGTCCAAGGTCTCTGGGGAATGGGCAAGGGACGTAGTAGGCCCGCAGGTCGGGACCTAGGGGTTTTGGACCTAGCGCAAACCTCACAAGCGGCGACGTAAGCCCTAACATCTTTAGGCAACCCAGGCCACCAATAGTTTCTGGTAATGAGGTGTTTGGTGCCCAAGATGCCAGGATGACCAGATAGAGCGGAGTCATGGTTTTCCCTGAGTACCCTCAGCCGGTATTGCAGGGGAACAAACAGTTTGTCCCCAGGGACGTTCCCGGGAGCTGCACCCTGATCAGCCGCGATATCAGAAGCTAAATCAGAATCCGTGCCAGAGACGATTATACCAGGGGGTAAAATACAAGCGGGATCCTTCTCGGAAGGAGGATTGGCCATGAAACTACGTGACAGAGCGTCAGCCTTAATATTCTTGGACCCAGCCCTATAGGTAACCAAGAAATTAAATCTGGTAAAGAATAGTGCCCACCGAGCTTGTCTAGGATTAAGCCTCCGGGCCGATTCTAGGAAAACCAGATTCTTGTGATCCGTAAGGACCGTTACCTGGTGTCTGGCCCCCTCCAGGAAGTGCCGCCACTCCTCAAACGCCCATTTAATGGCTAGAAGTTCGCGGTTGCCAATATCATAGTTACTCTCCGTGGGCGAAAACTTCCTAGAGAAGTAAGCACAGGGGCGGAGATGGGTGAGGGAGCTGGTACCCTGGGACAAGACGCCCCCACTCCCACCTCGGAAGCGTCAACCTCCACAATAAATGGCTCCTCTTGGTTGGGCTGAATCAGCACGGGGGCCGAGATAAAGCACTTCTTGAGAGTCTCAAAGGCCTGGACGGCCTCAGGGGGCCAATGGAGGACATCGGCACCCTTGCGGGTGAGGTCCGTAAGAGGCTTAGCGACGACCGAGAAGTTGGCAATAAATCTCCTGTAATAGTTGGCGAACCCCAAAAAACACTGTAACGCCTTAAGGGAGGCAGGTTGGACCCATTCCGCCACAGCTTGAACCTTGGCAGGGTCCATGCGGAATTCATGAGGAGTGAGGATTTGCCCTAAAAATGGTATCTCCTGTACCCCAAAGACACATTTTTCAGTCTTAGCAAACAGATTATTCTCCCGAAGGACCTGGAGCACCTTCCTGACATGCTCCACGTGGGAGGACCAGTCCTTGGAAAACACCAGTATGTCATCAAGGTACACAACAAGAAATATCCCCAGGTAATCTCTCAGGATTTCATTAATAAAATTCTGGAAGACAGCAGGGGCATTACACAACCCAAAGGGCATGACCAGGTATTCGAAATGACCCTCGGGTGTGTTGAACGCAGTTTTCCACTCATCCCCCTCTTTGATGCGGATAAGGTTATATGCCCCCCGTAGATCGAACTTGGAAAACCACTGGGCTCCCTGAACCTGATTAAAAAGATCCGGAATCAAAGGAAGTGGGTACTGGTTCCTTACGGTGACCTTATTCAGGTTACGATAATCAATGCACGGCCTAAGACCACCATCCTTCTTCCCCACGAAGAAGAAGCCAGCACCTACAGGAGAAGTCGAGGGGCGAATGAAACCCTTGGCCAGGCATTCTTGGATATATACCCTCATCGCTTCACGTTCAGGACATGAAAGATTAAATATCCTACCCTTAGGAAGCTTGGCACCAGGCACCAAATCGATGGCGCAATCGTAATCTCTATGGGGGGGCAACACCTCAGAGGCCTCCTTGGAAAACACATCGGCGAAGTCCTGAACAAACTCAGGAAGCGTGTTTACCTCCTCCCGGGGAGAAATAGAGTTAACAGAAAGACATGACATCAGACATTCATTACCCCATTTGGTGAGATCCCCAGTATTCCAATCAAACGTGGGATTATGCAACTGCAACCAGGGAAGACCTAATACCAGATCAGACGATAATCCCTGCATCACCAGTACAGAGCACTGCTCCAAATGCATGGAGCCAACCAGGAGTTCAAAAACAGGGGTATGCTGAGTAAAATAACCATTAGCAAGGGGGGTTGAGTCGATTCCTACTACAGGGATAGGATAAGGAAAATCAATACAAGGCATCTTTAGAGACATAGCAAATTCCACAGACATGATATTAGCAGATGAGCCAGAATCCACGAAAGCACTGCCCGTGGCAGACCGGCCAGCAAACGAGACCTGAAAGGGAAGCAAAATTTTATTGCGTTGCACATTAACGGGAAATACCTGTGCGCCCAAGTGACCTCCCCGATGATCACTTAGGCGCGGAAGTTTTCCGGCTTCTTATTCTTGCGCCTGGGACAGGTGTTCAGTAGATGCTTGTCGTCCCCACAGTAGAAGCAGAGACCATTCATTCTGCGAAACTCCCTACGTTGTCGAGGGGACATGGAGGCCCCGAGTAGCATAGGTACCTCCGAGTCCTCCGTGGAGGGGCGAGGAGACGGGACCTCGGGGGGAATCGCAGAAAAGTCAGAGGGGAGCACACTGAAGCGTTCTAGCTGACGTTCCCTGAGACGTCGGTCAAGTCGTACTGCTAGGGCCATAACCTGGTCAAGGGAGTCAGGCGAGGGGTAGCTAACCAGCAGATCCTTCAGGGCGTCAGATAATCCTAACCTAAACTGGCATCTTAGGGCCGGATCGTTCCACTGAGAAGCTACGCACCACTTCCTAAAATCAGAACAGTATTCCTCAACCGGTCTCCTACCCTGACGTAAGGTCACCAGCTGACTCTCGGCTAAAGCAGTCCTGTCAGTCTCGTCGTAAATGAGTCCGAGGGCAGAGAAAAAACGATCAACAGAGGAAAGTTCAGGGGCGTCAGGAGCCAAGGAGAAGGCCCACTCTTGGGGCCCTTCCTGGAGTCGGGATATGATGATACCCACCCGCTGGTTCTCGGAACCTGAGGAGTGGGGCTTTAGGCGGAAATACAGTCTGCAACTCTCCCGGAAGGAGAGAAACGTCTTACGGTCCCCTGAAAACCGGTCAGGTAACTTGAGGTCGGGTTCTAGAGGTGAGGTGAGGGGTACTACTAAAGCAGCGTCACCCTGATTGACCCTTTGGGCCAGGGCCTGGACCTGTAGGGAGAGGCCCTGCATCTGCTGGGTCAGGGTCTCAAGGGGGTCCATGATAGCGTCAGCGTAGGAGAAAGGGTAGACTAGGTAAGGGCTTGTAATTAAGTAATGGCAGGAAGGAGGTGAAGGGAAAGTGAGCCCTAATCTACCCACCGCCCTGTCCCTGCCTACTTGCAACGACCCGCCCTAGGCGACGAGGTACAACTGGGCGGCGGTCCCTACGCTGGCTAAGTGCACTGGAAGACAAACAGGGAACACGCAAGGGAAGGGGCAGTAGCCACGGAACGCCACGAGGAAACGGGGCGGCGAACGAACAGTCAGGACCAGGACGAAGAGAGTACACCCGAGCGGGCAAGGAGACAGAAGCAAGCCAGGACAAGCAAGCAGGTCAAGCAGAACTGCAGCAAGGCAGAAGCACGGCAGAAGCTGGCTGGAGCAAGCAGCAGTGGGGCCAGGAATCCAAAAGAATTACAAGCACTGAGGGAGAGCACAGGGCAGGTAATAAAGGGCAGGGGGCGGAGCTAACTCCGAGAGACCAGGCCGCGATAGGCTCTCCCACTCCTGAGCCTGCCACCCTGGTTGGTGGGAGATGGTGTCAGTCGAACAGGTCTGGCCTCAGGTGTGGATTGATTAATCCCAGGAGTATAGCTAGATGAAGTACCTGGCAGATCCCTAACAACAGTATAATGCCCTCATAGCTGCGACACAGTATAATGCCTCCATAGCTGCTACACAGTATAATGCCTCCATAGCTACTACACAGTATAATGCCTCCATAGCTGCTACACAGTATAATGCCCCCATAGCTGCTACACAGTATAATGCCCCCATAGCTGCTACACAGTATAATGCCTCCATAGCTGCTACACAGTATAATGCCTCCATAGCTGCTACACAGTATAATGCCTCCATAGCTGCTACACAGTATAATGCCTCCATAGCTGCTACACAGTATAATGCCTCCATAGCTGCTACACAGTATAATGCCCCCATAGCTGCTACACAGTATAATGCCCCCATAGCTGCTACACAGTATAATGCCTCCATAGCTGCTACACAGTATAATGCCCCCATAGCTGCTACACAGTATAATGCCCCCATAGCTGTGACACAGTATATTGCCTCCATAGCTGCTCCACAGTATAATGCCTCCATAGCTGCTACACAGTATAATGCCTCCATAGCTGCTACACAGTATAATGCCTCCATAGCTGCTACACAGTATAATGCCCCCATAGCTGCTACACAGTATAATGCCTCCATAGCTGCTACACAGTATAATGCACCCATAGCTGCTACACAGTATAATGCCTCCATAGCTGCTATACAGTATAATGCCTCCATAGCTGCTACACAGTATAATGCCTCCATAGCTGCTACACAGTATAATGCCTCCATAGCTGTCACACAGTATATTGCCTCCATAGCTGCTACACAGTATAATGCCTCCATAGCTGCTACACAGTATAATGCCCCCATAGCTGCTACACAGTATAATGCCTCCATAGCTGCTACACAGTATAATGCCTCCATAGCTGCGACACAGTATAATGCCCCCATAGCTGCTACACAGTATAATGCCTCCATAGCTGTGACACAGTATAATGCCTCCATAGCTGCTACACAGTATAATGCCTCCATAGCTGTGACACAGTATAATGCCCCCATAGCTGCGACACAGTATAATGCCTCATAGCTGCTACACAGTATAATGCCTCCATAGCTGCTACACAGTATAATGCCTCCATAGCTGTGACACAGTATAATGCCTCCATAGCTGCTACACAGTATAATGCCCCCATAGCTGCTACACAGTATAATGCCTCCATAGCTGCTACACAGTATAATGCCCCCATAGCTGTGACACAGTATAATGCCCCATAGCTGTGACACAGTATAATGCCTCCATAGCTGCTACACAGTATAATGCCCCCATAGCTGCTACACAGTATAATGCCTCCATAGCTGCTACACAGTATAATGCCTCCATAGCTGTGACACAGTATAATGCCCCCATAGCTGTGACACAGTATAATGCCCCCATAGCTGCTACACAGTATAATGCCCCCATAGCTGTGACACAGTATAATGCCTCCATAGCTGCTACACAGTATAATGCCTCCATAGCTGCTACACAGTATAATGCCTCCATAGCTGCTACACAGTATAATGCCCCCATAGCTTCTACACAGTATAATGCCTCCATAGCTGCTACACAGTATAATGCCCCCATAGCTGCTACACAGTATAATGCCTCCATAGCTGCTACACAGTATAATGCCTCCATAGCTGCTACACAGTATAATACCCCATAGCTGCTACACAGTATAATGTCTCCATAGCTGCTACACAGTATAATGCCCCATAGCGGCTACACAGTATAATGCCTCCATAGCTGCTACACAGTATAATGCCCCATAGTTGCTACACAGTATAATGCCTCCATAGCTGCGACACAGTATAATGCCTCCATAGCTGTGACACAGTATAATGCCTCCATAGCTGTGACACAGTATAATGCCCCCATAGCGGCTACACAGTATAATGCCTCCATAGCTGCTACACAGTATAATGCCCCATAGTTGCTACACAGTATAATGCCTCCATAGCTGCTACACAGTATAATGCCTCCATAGCTGCTACACAGTATAATGCCCCATAGCTGTGACACAGTATAATGCCTCCATAGCTGCTACACAGTATAATGTCTCCATAGCTGCTACACAGTATAATGCCTCCATAGCTGTGACACAGTATAATGCCCCCATAGCTGCTACACAGTATAATGTCTCCATAGCTGCTACACAGTATAATGCCTCCATAGCTGTGACACAGTATAATGCCCCCATAGCTGCTACACAGTATAATGCCTCCATAGCTGCTACACAGTATAATGTCTCCATAGCTGCTACACAGTATAATGCCTCCATAGCTGTGACACAGTATAATGCCCCCATAGCTGCTACACAGTATAATGCCCCCATAGCTGCTACACAGTATAATGCCCCATAGCTGTGACACAGTATAATGCCCCCATAGCTGATACACAATATAATGCCTCCATAGCTGTGACACAGTATAATGCCTCCATAGCTGCTACACAGTATAATGCCTCCATAGCTGCTACACAGTATAATGTCTCCATAGCTGCTACACAGTATAATGCCTCCATAGCTGCTACACAGTATAATGCCCCATAGCTGCGACACAGTATAATGTCTCCATAGCTGCTACACAGTATAATGTCTCCATAGCTGCTACACAGTATAATGCCTCCATAGCTGCTACACAGTATAATGCCTCCATAGCTGCTACACAGTATAATGCCCCCATAGCTGCTACACAGTATAATGCCCCCATAGCTGTGACACAGTATAATGCCCCCATAGCTGCGACACAGTATAATGCCCCCATAGCTGTGACACAGTGTAATGCCCCCATAGCTGCTACACAGTATAATGCCTCCATAGCTGCTACACAGTATAATGCCTCCATAGCTGCTACACAGTATAATGCCTCCATAGCTGTGACACAGTATAATGCCTCCATAGCTGCTACACAGTATAATGTCTCCATAGCTGCTACACAGTATAATGCCTCCATAGCTGCTACACAGTATAATGCCTCCATAGCTGCTACACAGTATAATGCCCCCATAGCTGCTACACAGTATAATGCCTCCATAGCTGCTACACAGTATAATGCCTCCATAGCTGCTACACAGTATAATGCCCCCATAGCTGCTACACAGTATAATGCCTCCATAGCTGTGACACAGTATAATACCCCATAGCTGCTACACAGTATAATGCCCCCATAGCTGCTACACAGTATAATGCCTCCATAGCTGCTACACAGTATAATGCCTCCATAGCTGTGACACAGTATAATACCCCCATAGCTGCTACACAGTATAATGCCCCCATAGCTGCTACACAGTATAATGCCTCCATAGCTGCTACACAGTATAATGCCTCCATAGCTGCTACACAGTATAATGCCTCCATAGCTGTGACACAGTATAATGCCTCCATAGCTGTGACACAGTATAATGCCTCCATAGCTGCTACACAGTATAATGCCTCCATAGCTGTGACACAGTATAATGCCCCCATAGCTGCTACACAATATAATGCCTCCATAGCTGCTACACAGTATAATGCCTCCATAGCTGTGACACAGTATAATGCCTCCATAGCTGCTACACAGTATAATGCCCCCATAGCTGCTACACAGTATAATGCCCCCATAGCTGCTACACAGTATAATGCCCCCATAGCTGCGACACAGTATAATGCCCCCATAGCTGCTACACAGTATAATGCCTCCATAGCTGTGACACAGTATAATGCCTCCATAGCTGCTACACAGTATAATGCCTCCATAGCTGTGACACAGTATAATGCCCCCATAGCTGCGACACAGTATAATGCCTCATAGCTGCTACACAGTATAATGCCTCCATAGCTGCTACACAGTATAATGCCTCCATAGCTGTGACACAGTATAATGCCTCCATAGCTGCTACACAGTATAATGCCCCCATAGCTGCTACACAGTATAATGCCTCCATAGCTGCTACACAGTATAATGCCCCCATAGCTGTGACACAGTATAATGCCCCCATAGCTGTGACACAGTATAATGCCTCCATAGCTGCTACACAGTATAATGCCCCCATAGCTGCTACACAGTATAATGCCTCCATAGCTGCTACACAGTATAATGCCTCCATAGCTGTGACACAGTATAATGCCCCCATAGCTGTGACACAGTATAATGCCCCCATAGCTGCTACACAGTATAATGCCCCCATAGCTGTGACACAGTATAATGCCTCCATAGCTGCTACACAGTATAATGCCTCCATAGCTGCTACACAGTATAATGCCTCCATAGCTGCTACACAGTATAATGCCCCCATAGCTTCTACACAGTATAATGCCTCCATAGCTGCTACACAGTATAATGCCCCCATAGCTGCTACACAGTATAATGCCTCCATAGCTGCTACACAGTATAATGCCTCCATAGCTGCTACACAGTATAATGCCCCATAGCGGCTACACAGTATAATGCCTCCATAGCTGCTACACAGTATAATGCCCCCATAGCTGCTACACAGTATAATGCCTCCATAGCTGCTACACAGTATAATGCCTCCATAGCTGCTACACAGTATAATGCCCCATAGCGGCTACACAGTATAATGCCTCCATAGCTGCTACACAGTATAATGCCTCCATAGCTGCTACACAGTATAATGCCCCATAGCGGCTACACAGTATAATGCCTCCATAGCTGCTACACAGTATAATGCCCCATAGTTGCTACACAGTATAATGCCTCCATAGCTGCGACACAGTATAATGCCTCCATAGCTGTGACAAAGTATAATGCCTCCATAGCTGTGACACAGTATAATGCCCCCATAGCGGCTACACAGTATAATGCCTCCATAGCTGCTACACAGTATAATGCCCCATAGTTGCTACACAGTATAATGCCTCCATAGCTGCTACACAGTATAATGCCCCCATAGCTGTGACACAGTATAATGCCCCCATAGCTGCTACACAGTATAATGCCTCCATAGCTGCTACACAGTATAATGCCCCATAGCTGTGACACAGTATAATGCCTCCATAGCTGCTACACAGTATAATGTCTCCATAGCTGCTACACAGTATAATGCCTCCATAGCTGTGACACAGTATAATGCCCCCATAGCTGCTACACAGTATAATGCCCCCATAGCTGCTACACAGTATAATGCCCCATAGCTGCTACACAGTATAATGCCTCCATAGCTGTGACACAGTATAATGCCTCCATAGCTGTGACACAGTATAATGCCTCCATAGCTGTGACACAGTATAATGCCCCCATAGCTGTGACACAGTATAATGCCCCCATAGCTGCTACACAGTATAATGCATCCATAGCTGTGACACAGTATAATGCCTCCATAGCTGCTACACAGTATAATGCCCCCATAGCTGCTACACAGTATAATGCCTCCATAGCTGTGACACAGTATAATGCCTCCATAGCTGTGACACAGTATAATGCCTCCATAGCTGCTACACAGTATAATGCCCCCATAGCTGCTACACAGTATAATGTCTCCATAGCTGTGACACAGTATAATGCCTCCATAGCTGCGACACAGTATAATGCCTTCATAGCTGTGACACAGTATAATGCCTCCATAGCTGCGACACAGTATAATGCCTCCATAGCTGCGACACAGTATAATGCCTTCATAGCTGTGACACAGTATAATGCCTCCATAGCTGCGACACAGTATAATGCCTCCATAGCTGTGACACAGTATAATGCCTCCATAGCTGCGACACAGTATAATGCCTTCATAGCTGCTACACAGTATAATGTCTCCATAGCTGTGACACAGTATAATGCCCCATAGCTGTGACACAGTATAATGCCCCCATAGTTGTGACACAGTATAATGCCTCCATAGCTGTGACACAGTATAATGCCTCCATAGCTGTGACACAGTATAATGCCCCCATAGCTGTGACACAGTATAATGCCCCCATAGCTGTGACACAGTATAATGCCCCCATAGCTGCTACACAGTATAATGCATCCATAGCTGTGACACAGTATAATGCCTCCATAGCTGCTACACAGTATAATGCCCCCATAGCTGCTACACAGTATAATGCCTCCATAGCTGCTACACAGTATAATGCCTCCATAGCTGCTACACAGTATAATGCCTCCATAGCTGTGACACAGTATAATGCCCCCATAGCTGCTACACAGTATAATGCCTCCATAGCTGCTACACAGTATAATGCACCCATAGCTGTGACACAGTATAATGCCTCCATAGCTGCTACACAGTATAATGCCCCATAGCTGCTACACAGTATAATGCACCCATAGCTGTGACACAGTATAATGCCTCCATAGCTGCTACACAGTATAATGCCCCCATAGCTGCTACACAGTATAATGCCTCCATAGCTGCTACACAGTATAATATCCCCATAGCTGCTACACAGTATAATACCCCCATAGCTGCTACACAGTATAATGCCCCCATAGCTGCTACACAGTATAATGCCCCCATAGCTGCTACACAGTATAATGCCTCCATAGCTGCTACACAGTATAATGTCTCCATAGCTGCTACACAGTATAATGCCCCCATAGCTGCTACACAGTATAATGCCTCCATAGCTGCTACACAGTATAATGCACCCATAGCTGCTACACAGTATAATGCCTCCATAGCTGTGACACAGTATAATGCCCCCATAGCTGTGACACAGTATAATGCCTCCATAGCTGCTACACAGTATAATGCCTCCATAGCTGCTACACAGTATAATGCCCCCATAGCTGCTACACAGTATAATGCCTCCATAGCTATGACACAGTATAATGCCCCATAGCTATGACACAGTATAATGCCCCCATAGCTATGACACAGTATAATGCCTCCATAGCTGTGACACAGTATAATGTCCCCATAGCTGCTACACAGTATAATGCCTCCATAGCTGCTACACAGTATAATGCCCCCATAGCTGCTACACAGTATAATGCCCCCATAGCTGCTACACAGTATAATGCCTCCATAGCTGTGACACAGTATAATGCCTCCATAGCTGTGACACAGTATAATGCCTCCATAGCTGCTACACAGTATAATGCCTCCATAGCTGTGACACAGTATAATGCCCCCATAGCTGTGACACAGTATAATGCCTCCATAGCTGCTACACAGTACAATGCCCCATAGCTGCTACACAGTATAATGCCTCCATAGCTGTGACACAGTATAATGCCTCCATAGCTGCTACACAGTATAATGCCCCCATAGCTGTGACACAGTATAATGCCCCCATAGCTGCTACACAGTATAATGCCCCCATAGCTGCTACACAGTATAATGCCCCATAGCTGCTACACAGTATAATGCCTCCATAGCTGCTACACAGTATAATGCCCCCATAGCTGTGACACAGTATAATGCCCCCATAGCTGCTACACAGTATAATGCCCCCATAGCTGCGACACAGTATAATGCCCCATAGCTGCTACACAGTATAATGCCTCCATAGCTGCTACACAGTATAATGCCCCCATAGCTATGACACAGTATAATGCCTCCATAGCTGTGACACAGTATAATGCCCCCATAGCTGCTACACAGTATAATGCCTCAATAGCTGTGACACAGTATAATGCCCCCATAGCTGTGACACAGTATAATGCCTCCATAGCTGCTACACAGTATAATGCCTCCATAGCTGCTACACAGTATAATGCCTCCATAGCTGTGACACAGTATAATGCCACATAGCTGTTACACAGTATAATGCCCCCATAGCTGTGACACAGTATATTGCCTCCATAGCTGCTACACAGTATAATGCCTCCATAGCTGTGACACAGTATAATGCCTCCATAGCTGCTACACAGTATAATGCCTCCATAGCTGCTACACAGTATAATGCCCCCATAGCTGCTACACAGTATAATGCCTCCATAGCTGCTACACAGTATAATGCCCCCATAGCTGTGACACAGTATAATGCCCCATAGCTGCTACACAGTATAATGCCTCCATAGCTGTGACACAGTATAATGCCCCCATAGCTGTGACACAGTATAATGCCTCCATAGCTGCTACACAGTATAATGCCCCCATAGCTGCTACACAGTATAATGCCTCCATAGCTGCTACACAGTATAATGCCCCCATAGTTGTGACACAGTATAATGCCTCCATAGCTGCTACACAGTATAATGCCCCCATAGCTGTGACACAGTATAATGCCTCCATAGCTGCTACACAGTATAATGCCCCCATAGCTGTGACACAGTATAATGTCTCCATAGCTGCTACACAGTATAATGCCCCATAGCTGCTACACAGTATAATGCCCCCATAGCTGCTACACAGTATAATGCCTCCATAGCTGCTACACAGTATAATGCCTCCATAGCTGCTACACAGTATAATGCCTCCATAGCTGCTACACAGTATAATGCCCCCATAGCTGCTACACAGTATAATGCCTCCATAGCTGTGACACAGTATAATGCCTCCATAGCTGCTACACAGTATAATGCCCCCATAGCTGTGACACAGTATAATGCCTCCATAGCTGCTACACAGTATAATGTCTCCATAGCTGCTACACAGTATAATGCCTCCATAGCTGCTACACAGTATAATGCCTCCATAGCTGTGACACAGTATAATGCCTCCATAGCTGCTACACAGTATAATGCCCCCATAGCTATGACACAGTATAATGCCCCCATAGCTGCTACACAGTATAATGCCTCCATAGCTGTGACACAGTATAATGTCTCCATAGCTGCTACACAGTATAATGCCTCCATAGCTGTGACACAGTATAATGCCCCCATAGCTGCTACACAGTATAATGCCTCCATAGCTGCTACACAGTATAATGCCTCCATAGCTGTGACACAGTATAATGCCCCCATAGCTGCTACACAGTATAATGCCTCCATAGCTGCTACACAGTATAATGCCCCCATAGTTGTGACACAGTATAATGCCTCCATAGCTGCTACACAGTATAATGCCTCCATAGCTGCTACACAGTATAATGCCCCCATAGCTGCTACACAGTATAATGCCTCCATAGCTGCTACACAGTATAATGCCTCCATAGCTGCTACACAGTATAATGCCCCCATAGCTGCTACACAGTATAATGCCCCCATAGCTGCTACACAGTATAATGCCTCCATAGCTGCTACACAGTATAATGCCTCCATAGCTGCTACACAGTATAATGCCCCCATAGCTGTGACACAGTATAATGCCCCCATAGCTGCTACACAGTATAATGCCTCCATAGCTGTGACACAGTATAATGCCTCCATAGCTGCTACACAGTATAATGCCTCCATAGCTGCTACACAGTATAATGCCCCCATAGCTGCTACACAGTATAATGTCTCCATAGCTGTGACACAGTATAATGCCCCCATAGCTGCTACACAGTATAATGCCCCCATAGCTGCTACACAGTATAATGCCTCCATAGCTGCTACACAGTATAATGCCTCCATAGCTGCTACACAGTATAATGCCTCCATAGCTGTGACACAGTATAATGCCTCTATAGCTGCTACACAGTATAATGCCTCCATAGCTGCTACACAGTATAATGCCTCCATAGCTGCTACACAGTATAATGCTCCATAGCTGTGACACAGTATAATGCCTCCATAGCTGCTACACAGTATAATGCCTCCATAGCTGTGACACAGTATAATGCCTCCATAGCTGCTACACAGTATAATGCCTCCATAGCTGCTACACAGTATAATGTCTCCATAGCTGTGACACAGTATAATGCCTCCATAGCTGTGACACAGTATAATGCCTCCATAGCTGTGACACAGTATAATGCCTCCATAGCTGCTATACAGTATAATGCCCCATAGCTGTGACACAGTATAATGCCCCCATAGCTGTGACACAGTATAATGCCCCCATAGCTGTGACACAGTATAATGCCCCCATAGCTGCTACACAGTATAATGCCTCCATAGCTGTGACACAGTATAATGCCTCCATAACTGCTACACAGTATAATGCCTCCATAGCTGTGACACAGTATAATGCCCCCATAGCTGCTACACAGTAGAATGCCCCCATAGCTGCTACACAATATAATGTCTCCATAGCTGCTACACAGTATAATGCCCCCATAGCTGCTACACAGTATAATGTCCCCATAGCTGCTACACAGTATAATGCCCCCATAGCTGTGACACAGTATAATGCCCCATAGCTGTGACACAGTATAATTCCCCATAGCTGCTACACAGTATAATGCCTCCATAGCTGTGACACAGTATAATGCCCCCATAGCTGCTACACAGTATAATGCCTCCATAGCTGCTACACAGTATAATGTCTCCATAGCTGTGACACAGTATAATGCCTCCATAGCTGCTACACAGTATAATGCCTCCATAGCTGCTACACAGTATAATACCCCTATAGCTGCTACACAGTATAATGTCTCCATAGCTGCTACACAGTATAATGCCCCCATAGCTGTGACACAGTATAATGCCCCATAGCTGCTACACAGTATAATGTCTCCATAGCTGTGACACCGTATAATGCCTCCATAGCTGTGACACAGTATAATGCCCCATAGCTGCTACACAGTATAATGTCTCCATAGCTGCTACACAGTATAATGTCTCCATAGCTGCTACACAGTATAATACCCCTATAGCTGCTACACAGTATAATGCCTCCATAGCTGTGACACAGTATAATGTCTCCATAGCTGTGACACAGTATAATGCCTCCATAGCTGCTACACAGTATAATGCCTCCATAGCTGCTACACAGTATAATACCCCTATAGCTGCTACACAGTATAATGTCTCCATAGCTGCTACACAGTATAATGCCCCCATAGCTGTGACACAGTATAATGCCCCATAGCTGCTACACAGTATAATGTCTCCATAGCTGTGACACCGTATAATGCCTCCATAGCTGTGACACCGTATAATGCCTCCATAGCTGTGACACCGTATAATGTCTCCATAG
>NW_027464521.1:0-136976 GCF_050947455.1 Rhinoderma darwinii
CACAGCGCTCCTTCACTTCTGAGGCTTTTAAAACCCTTTCTGGGTTTTAAAAGTTCAGGTGTACGAGCCCCAAGATGTGTGTTTATCCCCCACTACCTGAATTTTAAATCTTAGTATATATGTGTATATATGTATGTATGTATGTATATACAGTATATATATATATATATATATATATATATATATATATATATATATATATTTATGTTTGTATATATGTATGTATATACGTGTATATATACGTACATATTTATATATATATATATATATATATATATATATGTGTGTGTGTCTGTGTATGTATATACATGTGCATATATATATATATATATATATATATATATATACAGTGAAGGAAATAAGTATTTGATCCCTTGCTGATTTTGTAAGTTTGCCCACTGTCAAAGACATGAACAGTCTAGAATTTTTAGACTAGGTTAATTTTACCAGTGAGAGATAGATTATATAAAAAAAAAAAAAGAAAATCACATAGTCAAAATTATATATATTTATTTGCATTGTGCACAGAGAAATAAGTATTTGATCCCTTTGGCAAACCAGACTTAATACTTGGTGGCAAAACCCTTGTTGGCAAGCACAGCAGTCAGACATTTTTAGTAGTTGATGATGAGGTTTGCACACATATTAGATGGAATTTTGGCCCACTCCTCTTTGCAGATCATCTGTAAATCATTAAGATTTCGAGGCTGTCGCTTGGCAACTCGGATCTTCAGCTCCCTCCATAAGTTTTCGATGGGATTAAGGTCTGGAGACTGGCTAGGCCACTCCATGACCTTAATGTGCTTCTTTTTGAGCCACTCCTTTGTTGCCTTGGCTGTATGTTTTGGGTCATTGTCGTGCTGGAAGACCCAGCCCGAGCCATTTTTTATGTCCTGGTGGAGGGAAGGGGGTTGTCACTCAGGATTTGACGGTACATGGCTCCATTCATTCTCCCATTGATACGTTGAAGTAGTCCTGTGCCCTTAGCAGAGAAACACCCCCAAAACATAATGTTTCCACCTCCATGCTTGACAGTGCGGACGGTGTTCTTTGGGTCATAGGTAGCATTTCTGTTCCTCCAAACACGGCTGAGCTCTCACCTTCCTCAGGATCAAGCATACTCCACGAGGTGAGATTTTGCATGGAGCCCCAGATCGATGTCGATTGACAGTCATTTTGTATGTCTTCCATTTTCTTACTATTGCACCAACAGTTGTCTCCTTCTCACCCAGCGTCTTACTTATGGTTTTGTAGCCCATTCCAGCCTTGTGCAGGTCTATGATCTTGTCCCTGACATCCTTAGAAAGCTCTTTGGTCTTGCCCATGTTGTAAAGGTTAGAGTCAGACTGATTAATTGAGTCTGTGGACAGGAGCCTTTTATACAGGTGACCATTTAAGACAGCAGTCTTTAAAGCAGGCACCAAGTTGATTTGGAGCGTGTAACTTGTCTGGAGGAGGCTGAACTCTTAATGGTTGGTAGGGGATCAAATACTTATTTCTCTGTGCAAAATGCAAATAAATATATATAATTTTGACCATGTGATCTTCTGGTTTTTTTTAAATATAATCTATCTCTCACTGGTAAGATTAACCTAGCCTAAAAATTCCAGACTGTTCATGTCTTTGACAGTGGGCAAACTTACAAAATCAGCAAGGGATCAAATACTTATTTCCTTCACTGTATATATATATATATATATATATATATATATATATATATATATATATATATATATATAACAACAAATCCAAGATCAATAATAAGGACATATCGCCCATACTATATATACTTTAAAATACACACTAATTGGCTAAACACCAATGAACCAAGTGCAGGTGAGAAACATCAAAATATATGAAAAAGCTTTTGATCATTTAAGATTTTGCTCACCAATCTGTGGATCCCCTTCCATCTACCATGCTGGTTGATTGTTCGTTATTTCCGGGTATGTGCGCGCATGCGCCAAAAGGCACGTCACACATAGAATTGCTCCTGTCCTAAAACTCAGAATGAGTCATGGAGCGCACTCATTCAAATGACGCGCATGCTCAGTCTACTTCTGTGGTAAGAATCGTAAATATGTCTTTGCTGTAGCAAAAGACACAATATATTCACATTTAACTATATTAATAATTTATGCAGCTTAATACAATTTTTAAGGGGAGCTCCCAAACATAATGGGTGCGCATTAAAGGTAATACTAAAATAACTATTAAACAAGCAGACAAAGGGGGAGCGATAGTGATGATGGACACGAAGGATTATATAGAAGAGATTATGGGACAATTACAAGATAGACAGGTTTATGGGGAGTTAACATCTGATCCTAAATTCAATATTGGGAGACTTTTGGATAGAATCATTGAAAAGGCAATACAGCATAAAATTATTGATAATGATTTAAAACAATTTTTACTGGTTAAACATCCAGTTACACCGATTTTATATACCCTCCCGAAGATACATAAATCTCTCACTAAACCCCCTGGGAGGCCCATAGTATCCAGCATGGGATCTATTCTGGGAAATATTTAAATATTTCTAGACAAGGTATTGCGGCGAAATGCAATTGAGGTACCATCCTATATACGTGACACTTCTGATTTTTTTATCAAAAATCAGTGAGATCCAGATTCCCACTACAGCCCTACTTTGCTCATTTGACGTAGTAAGTCTGTACACGTCGATTGATCACGGCAGAGGCACTTCTTCAGTTTACAAAGTTTTGTGAAATAGTGAGTATACACCTGCTTGCATAGAATTCATACTTGCTCTGCTGGATCTCGTGCTGAGATACAATTATTTTTTGTTCCAAGATCAGTTCTTTATACAACTAAGAGGCACGGCTATGGGTGCTAATGTGGCACCCACCTATGCCAATATTTTTATTGCAACACTGGAGAGGGAGTTGATCTATGTGTCTCACCACTTTGGACCTGTACTGAAGTTGTTTAGGTACATAGATGACATCTTCTTTATCTGGTTGGGGACTGTTGAAGAATTGGATTTGTTCCACGAGTACCTCAATCATATTGATCCAGACATCAAATTTACATTAGTCAAGTCTAACAATTCTATTGAATTTTTAGATACTACAATAACTAAATCAGAATTAAGATTAACATCAGATATTTTTACTAAAACCACAGATAGGAATAATCTCCTACGTTTTGAAAGCAATCACCCCAGGGGCCTTATTAAGGCACTTCCATATAGTCAACTATTAAGGGTGAAACGGATAGTGGACAATGATGAGAAAAGCAAGAAGAGGTAAGATGAAATGGGTGGAAAATTCATTTCACGTGGATATCCGAAAAAATTGATTCAACAACATAGAGATAGGGTATCATTATCTGACAGAGAGACAATTCTGTCTACACAATTGCCCTTACAATCTTTTAAAAAAAACAAAGGGAATATGGCAAATCGGATACCATTTGTGTCTACTTACAACGAATCCAGCAATGATATAGCCAGAATCATATACAAACATTGGCCAATTTTGGGCAGTAATCTAAGACACGTCCCTGAATTTACAGCACCTCCTTTGATGTCCTATAAACGTACGAAAAATTTAAAGAATAATTTGATAAGAGCAGATGTAGGTTCCAATAGGAAATTAACACAGACCTTTATAGGCAGACAAAAATTGGGATGTTTCCCTTGCCTTAACTGCGTGTGTAAAGGATCTGCCAGGCACAGCTTCGGGGTTAACGCCCATAGATAATCAGTCTGCACCTGCTTCTATGTCTGTGAGACTGACTCCATCTTCCACCACTCAGGGTGGCAGGCTTAGGAGTGGGAGATTCTATCACAGCCTGGCCAGACGGAGCTAGCTCCCGCCCTCTGTCTATTTATACCTGCCTTTCCTGTTCCTCCTTTGCTTGTGATTCTTCTCGTTTGGTTTCCTGGCCCTGCTGCAGCTTCTTGTACTATTGTCCTTGCTTCATATTGACCCCGGCTTGCTGACTACTCTCCTGCTCTGCGTTTGGTACCTCGTACACTCCTGGTTTGACTCGGCTTGTTCACTACTCTCCTGCTCTGCGTTTGGCACCTCGTACTCTCCTGGTTTGACTCGACTTGTTCACTTCTCTTGTTGCTCACGGTTTTGCCGTGGGCAACTGTGTACCCTTGTCTGTTTGTCTGTCGTGCACTTATTGA
This sequence comes from Rhinoderma darwinii, assembly GCF_050947455.1. Classification (NCBI taxonomy): domain Eukaryota; kingdom Metazoa; phylum Chordata; class Amphibia; order Anura; family Rhinodermatidae; genus Rhinoderma; species Rhinoderma darwinii. The sequence goes on from NW_027464521.1 coordinate 4,163, forward strand.
GCGTAGGGACCATCGCCCAATTGTACCCCGTCGCCTAGGGCGGGTCGTTGCAAGTAGGCAGGGACTGAGTGGCGGGTAGATTAGGGCTCACTTGTCTGTCTCCCCACCCCCGTCATTACAGCGTGAACTGCAGATACATGATTAAAGGCGAATCTTTCATTCACCCCACAACCAGTATGGAATACAAAATTAAACAATTTCTTACCTGTTCATCTGAATATGTCATTTATTTATTACAATGTCCATGTGATCTCCTGTATATAGGAGAAACAACGCTAGACTGCAAGACGCGGATAAATAACCATTGTTTTCCGATACGCTCCAAAATACTGGATTTACCAGTCTCAAAACATTTTGTGGAAGCCAATCATACAGAAAAAGATTTGAGGTTTAGAATAATAGATCATATTACCAAACCAAGACGAGGTGGCGATAGAACATCCCTTTTGAAAAAACGGGAGTTGGAATGGATCTATAGGTTAAATACATTACGTCCGTATGGGGTATACGTTGACTTCAAATTGAGTGGCATAGGATAGGATGTGGTTTGCCCTTAGCCTTGTTTTTACTCTACATATTAGGGTTGTTTTTAGATTAGACAGAGTGTACATATTCCTATACTAATATAAGTATTTTTTTCTGTCTATTCCAGATAATCTATGAAGACTCACCTATTATGGATCCCCTCCTCCTGATTCCATGCAACCACAATGAGAAATTGATGCTTCTTTTGAATGTCCTGAAACGTATAATGTGAATGGATTGTTTATATATTTTGACTAAATTAATAAAGCTTAATATTTACCTTTTCTTATTATGACAGTATCGTTTCATATGATACATTTGAATACGGTCTGTATAACACGGATTGACTATCTATATATATATTATACAATTAATGCGCACCCATTATGTTTGGGAGCTCCCCTTAAAAATTGTATTAAGCTGCATAAATTATTAATATAGTTAAATGTGAATATATTGTGTCTTTTGCTACAACAAAGACATATTTACGATCCTTACCACAGAAGTAAACTGAGCATGCGCGAGTTGCGTGTCATTTGAATGAGTGCGCTCCATGACTCATTCTGAGTTTTAGGACAGGAGCAATTCTATGTGTGACGTGCCTTTTGGCGCATGCGTGCACATACCCGGAAATAACGAACAATCAACCAGCATGGTAGATGGAAGGGGATCCACAGATTGGTGAGCAAAATCTTAAATGATCAAAAGCTTTTTAATATATTTTGATGTTTCTCACCTGCACTTGGTTCATTGGTGTTTAGCCAATTAGTGTGTATTTTAAAGTATATACAGTATGGGCGATTTGTCCTTATTATCGATCGCATGTATATCATTACAAGAAATTTATATACCACGTGGTGGTTCTTCTCACTCCACTGTTTTTATCTGTAATCAAGATTTTATATTTGATTGTATTTTTATTGCCTCATTACAATGATTTTGTAAATCACGTATTTATATGTGCACTCCACACTAAAATGTATTGCTTGAGAAAGGCCCCATGGAGTTGGGCTGAAACGTTGCATGTGGTGATTAAAGATCCTTTTCTTTCACTGATCTTGGAGTGCTGTCCTGTGTATTGGATTTTGTTGTTAATGTGAGACACTGGTCGTGTGTCTGAACAGGTACTTGTGCACCCTGTACTGGAAGAAACGGTGCTGCTTTTGCTTTGCTTTTTTCTATATATATATATATATATATATATATATATATATATATATATTTACAAAAATTAAAATCAAGAGCAGCACCATGCAGGAATGAATAATAAATGTGGGTGCCAGTCCCAGGGTAAAGGCTATATCTAGAGATGAGCGAACCGGGACAACCGAACCCGGTTTCGGTCCAATCATCGGGAAAAGTTAGGTTCGCAGCGAATCCGAACTTCACCGGGTTCAGCCGAACCCGTTTTGACCGAACCCGGCTACATTTTGGCGCCTGCCACATGTTAGATTTAAAATGTAGGATTTCACAATATCACCTGACATCAGGCTACCCCATAATGCCTTGCAAACGGCTCTCCCAGCCAATCGGGAGGCAGCATAGGGGCGGGCTCAAGCCTGCAATAAAAGTCTATGCACGGAGCTCAGCGGCCATTTTAGAGACAGGAGCTGTAGGGATAGCATCTCTGTGCAGTAAGGGAAAGCTTTAGGAATCTAAAAGCCAGGAATCCAGCAATCGAAGGGGCTCATCCACTACTCACTACTCAGCCAGTGTGTGAATACGCTTTTATAAGGGGCTGATCCCCGTTGCATCCAACTTGCAATACAGGCAGCCTTTGTAGTAGTACTACAAGGCCCAGCATTCCCTGGGTGCACCGCGGCGTGGCTGATAGAAATTCTCATTCATTGCCATTTGCCAAGCCAGTGTCAGTGTGAATACGCTTTTAGAAGGGGCTCATCCCCGGCCGTTAACATAACAAATAACAATCCAACTTGCAATACAGGCATCCTTTGTAGTAGTACTACAAGCCCCAGCATTCCCTGAGTGCACCGCGGCGTGGCTGATAGAAATTCTCATTCATTGCCATTTGCCAAGCCAGTGTCAGTGTGAATACGCTTTTAGAAGGGGCTCATCCCCGGCCGTTAACATAACAAATAACAATCCAACTTGCAATACAGGCATCCTTTGTAGTAGTACTCCAGGCCCAGCATTCCCTGAGTGCACCGCGGCGTGGCTGATAGAAATTCTCATTCATTGCCATTTGCCAAGCCAGTGTCAGTGTGAATACACTTTTAGAAGGGGCTCATCCCCGGCCGTTAACATAACAAATAACAATCCAACTTGAAATACAGGCAGCCTTTGTAGTAGTACTACAAGGCCCAGCATTCCCTGAGAGCACCGCGGCGTGGCTGATAGAAATTCTCATTCATTGCCACTTGCCAAGCCAGTGTCAGTGTGTGAATACGCTTTTAGAAGGGGCTCATCCCCCGGGTTTTGATTCAACTTTCTGCACTCCAGCAGTGAAATGTCTGGTAAAAAAAAGGTTGTGAAAGGACGGGGTAGAGAAAAAAACACCCATGCCGTGTCCTCTTCCAGTCCAAATGTTGGATCTGTTGGTGCCAGACCCAGTACCAGCATTTGTGGCACAAGACATGTGCCCAGTTCCACTTTTAGCAGCAGCCATGTGCCTGCTGCTAGTAGTAGCAGTATCAGCAAGCCAGACTTGTCCATCTCCTCCGGTGGACGGGTTACTTTAGATGATACGGCCATTGTGGACTGGTTGGCTGGCTCGCGGTCATCTCAGCAGGAAGACTCTGACGATCTGGCTTCAAGCCAGGTTTCGTTGGATTCCAGATCCTCTACAGTTCCTTGGCACAGTGACAGTAGTAATATAGGTATTTCTAGCATTTCCATTCCATCATCTATGTCTTCACTCCCCCTTCCTAGCGGGAAGCCATCTTTCCTGAGAGTCCTAAGAGACATCTCCTCGGGTGCGAAGGAAGATACTCAACAACATAGTGATGATGATTTGTTTTCCGCGAGTCAGCCAACGGAGTGTGTTGCGGCGGTGCTGGAGGTGGAAGCGGTGTCTGAGACGCATAGCTGTGGTAGTGGGGGTGTTGGTGGTGGTAGCCGTGGTGGCAGATGCAGTAATGAGGGGGGGCATGGAGCCCGCCATGATGTCACATCACATTCACAACACAGTGACAGAAGTGGCGGGGATGATGAGGAATGCTATGATGATGATGTTGTTTTAGACAGGACGTGGGAACCAGGTGATGAGGTGATGACGGCGTCAGAGGAGGAGGGTAGTAGTGGCGGCACTGGCCATGATAAACAGCCAAGCCGAGGTAGGGGCAGAAGTCAATCTGCAAAACGTTGCAGCGGTAGGGTCAGCTCAGGAGCCGGTGACGGCGACACTGATGCTGGTGTAGGCTCCCAAAAAAAGCCTGCCAGACAAGGGGCAAGCTCGGGTGGTGGTGGTGATGGTGGACGTGGTACTACCTCTTTACAGTACTCTGCCGTGTGGCAATTTTTCTGTACCTTCCCGGAGGACACATGGCACAGTGCCGTATCTGCAAGCAGAAAGTAAGGCGTGGGCAGGGCAGCAATGTAGGAACTACCGCTCTACGTAAACACATGGAGCGGCATCACAAGGCCATGTGGGACAATCGCCATGCCCCACCATCATCATGTACATCTAATGAAGACCCCTCTGCCGCTGCTGCTCCGAGTCCCTGTCATCTAAGTAGTAGCCAGGCCTTATCCACCATGTCATTGTCATCATCATCATCACTGTCATCTAGTGCTCCTCCTACGTCCCGTCAGTTATCCATTACGGAATCGTTGTCCAATAAGCAACAATATATACCCAGTCATCCACTTGTCGTGCGGCTTAATTCACACCTGGCTAAGTTGTTGGTGGTGCAGTTGCTGCCATATCACCTGGTCGACTCCGCCAGCTTCAAGCAATTGATGGCGTGCGCTCAGCCTAGGTGGCGAATACCTAGCCGCCATTACTTCTCCAAAACAGCTGTCCCTGCCTTGCACAAGCATGTGGAGGAAAAGGTGTGCCAGTCCTTGCAATTATCCATGTGCAGCAGGGTACATGCCACCGTCGACACGTGGAGCAGCAACTATGGGCAGGGACAGTACATGTCTTTCGCGGCCCACTGGGTCAATATTTTGCAGTCCGATGCACCACCGCAGCAATGCCAGGCATTACCACCTCCACGCTTGTATCTTTCTGGTTCAACTCCGGACACCAGGCGCCTACCATCCTCCTCCTCCTACTCCTCCTCCTCCTCCTTGCCCTCCTCAATGGAGGTCTTCCCGTCCCCGACAGGACACAGCATATCTACCACTCCTCCTCCCTCCTCTTTTCATAGGTGCAAGGTGAAGCGCCACAACGCTGTCTTACTCCTGCTGAGCCTGGGTGAGAAAAGCCACACAGGGCAGGAGCTGCTGCTGTGCATCAAGGAGGAAATCGCACGCTGGCTGTCTCCTCTGAAACTCACACTGGGCAATGTTGTCTCTGATAACGGGAAGAACGTTGTGGCTGCACTGCGTCTAGGTCACCTGACACACACTCATTGCATGGCACATGTGATCAATCTGGTCATAACACGCTTCTTAAAGTCATATGTTGGTTTGAAGGGTGTGCTGGCCATGTCCAGGAGGGTTTGCGTTCGCTTTAGACGTTTGTATGCATTTAAGCACGCCCTCCTGGACTTGCAGCGTCAAAACAATCTCCCAGAACACAGCCTGATTTGCGATGTTTTAACACGCTGGAATTCCACCCTGCACATGTTGGACTGTCTGTACGAACAGCGGAAAGCCGTGAATGATTTCCTGATGCAGCAGATGGGCAGCGTTTGGAGCCAGTGTAATTTCGAGCTCAGGCACTGGCAGCTGGTTAGAGACGCATGTCGCGTTTTGAGGCCCTTTGAAGAGGCCACACGATTTGTGAGCCGTGACGCTAGTGGAATGAACGATGTTATGCCGCTGATATTCATTATGGAGCAAACGCTCACAGCGATGATTCAGCAAAGGTTGGAGGAAGGATCACATCTGGCTATGGATGTTGAGGAGGACGAGGAGGATGAGGATGAGGAAACAGGACCTGAAGAGGAGCTGGATTTGGAGATGGAATCACAGGAAGGGATAGGGGACGAGGCAGCCGCACAACATGACAGTGATGGTGATGGTGATGACGAGTCTGATGACGAACTTGATGATGGACAACCATGGCAGTATGGGGCGGAGATGGAACCAACCGGTCCCTCTGAAACGCTGGCCAGGATGGCGAGCTGTATGCTTCGTTACTTGCGTGCTGACTGTCGTATTGTTAGCATGAAGCAAAGAGATGAGTACTGGATAGCCACACTTTTAGACCCTCGGTATAAAGCCAGAATGGGGGAGTTTTTTGCGCCTTCCGAGAGGGAGGCAAAATTGTCTTATTATCGAGAGAAGCTATGCAGCCAGCTTGTCACGGCTTTCAAACGGCAAACACCTGCTGCAAGGATGTCTGACCGGGGGGCCACTCTCCGCACCCCACTGTCTCATCGTTCCACCGCCTCTGGCAGAGCTACCTCTGCAATAGGCGGCAGCAGCAGCAGCCAATTCAGTTTGGAAAATATGATGACAACATTTTTACATTTAATACCCCGACCTGACACACATCGTAGTCACCAAAGGGATGTTCACCATCACTAGGTGCAGCACCTAAACAACCAGGTTCACTCTTAACTGGACTGTGCCCTTTCTCCGTCAGAAATGCTGATCCCAGACCCCATGGACTTCTGGGTCAGCAGATTGGATCATTGGCAAGAACTGGCCCAGTTTGCCATGGGTGTACTGTCTTGTCCACCCTCCAGTGTAGCCTCAGAGAGGGTATTCAGCGTGGCAGGGGGCTTCGTCACCCCTAAGCGAACAAGATTGTCCGCCAACAGCTTGGACAATCTCACGTTTCTGAAAATGAATCATGCGTGGATCGGTGAGGATTTTAAAACCCCTGTGCCTGATGCCACTGATTAGATCTGACATTGCTGCTGCCGCTGCCGCCTGCTACTACTACCTGCTACTACGGGATTCTGTCCTGTCCACTCTTTTTTTAATGTGCCGCTGTTGGTGCTGCTACTACTTCTACTACCAATCCACCCCCAGTGCCGTCTGCTACAAGCAGGCCTGCCCCACCACAGGGCTTTGTCCTGTGACTTTCCAGTGTCTTTTAATGTGCTGCTACTACTACTACCACCCTTGCTGTCTGTTGGCTACCTCTACTACCACCAATACACCTCCACTGCCGTCTGCTACAAGCAGGCCTGAGGCCTGCCCCACCACAGGGCTTTGTTCTCCTGTGACTGTCCAGTCTCTTTTAATGTGCTGCTACTACTACTACTACTACCACCACCCTTGCTGTCCGTTGGCTACCTCTACTACCACCAATACACCTCCACTGCCGTCTGCTACAAGCAGGCCTGCCCCACCACAGGGCTTTGTCCTGTGACTGTCCAGTCTCTTTTAATGTGCTGCTACTACTACTACCACCCTTGCTGTCTGTTGGCTACCTATACTACCACCAATACACCTCCACTGCCGTCTGCTACAAGCAGGCCTGCCCCACCACAGGGCATTGTCCTGTGACTGTCCAGTCTCTTTTAATGTGCTGCTGCTACTGCTACTACCACCCTTGCTGTCCGTTGGCTACCTCTACTACCACCAATACACCTCCACTGCCGTCTGCTACAAGCAGGCCTGGAAGGCTTGTGAAAAGCCATTGCTTGTTGCTTTTACATCCATGTATGGATGAACCCCGGCAGGCATCTGCCAATAAAAATGGTAAATTTTTGGAGGGCTTGTGAAAAGCCATTGCTTGTTGCTTTTACATCCATGTATGGATGAACCCCGGCAGGTATCTGCCAATAAAAAGGGTACATTTTTGGAGGGCTTGTGAAAAGCCATTGCTTGTTGCTTTTACATCCATGTATGGATGAACCCCGGCAGGCATCTGCCAATAAAAAGGGTACATTTTTGGAGGGCTTGTGAAAAGCCATTGCTTGTTGCTTTTACATCCATGTATGGATGAACCCCGGCAGGCATCTGCCAATAAAAAGGGTACATTTTTGGAGGGCTTGTGAAAAGCCATTGCTTGTTGCTTTTACATCCATGTATATGGATGAACCCCAGCAGGCATCTGCCAATAAAAAGGGTACATTTTTGGAGGGCTTGTGAAAAGCCATTGCTGTTGCTTTTACATCCATGTATGGATGAACACCGGAAGGCATCTGCCACCATAAAGGGTAAATTTTTTGAGGGCTTCTCAAAAGCCATTGCTTCTTCTTTTACCACCTTATATGTATGAACCCTGGCAGGCATCTGCCGCCAAAAATGGTTAATTTTTGTACCTTTTTTAACAATGCATTAAGCATACAACATGCACAAGTGCAGTAGTTTCTGTTAGTTATCACCGTGTCCCATCCGTTGTCCTATAGCCATACATGTTGGCGTAACTTTGACACTAACTTTGCCTTAAAGACAGCTCAAAAGTACTTGGATATACTCATGGGTGACCTAAGAGTGTTATACAGGGTTTCTAGGGCTTTTAAACAGTGTTATACACGATTTTTAGGGGCTTTCTTGTATTACAGGTTCGGTCAGAACTAGTTCGGTCCGAATCGAACTTTTTCCTGAAATTCGGTGAACCAGCCTAACCAAACTTTTCATAAGTTCGCTCATCTCTAGCTATATCCTTCGTAATAGTCTACAAAAAAATAGGCAGCACTCCTGGATCTCCAAGTGAAAAAATCAAGTGATGAACTTTATTCCATAAGCAACATTTTGGCAGATGCAGCTGCTTTTCTCAAGCATACAAAAAGTGTGTCAGACCCAATTTTATATGGGTTGTAACAACCAGAGTAATTACAATATAATCAAAGCAAAATATAGCAAAAAAACCAGTGGATTCCAAATGTGGAGGAATCATATAATAAACATCAATAAATGTGCTATGTCATACAAAATGTAACATATCATATTGCACCAAAAAATCCCAGCATGCACAATGGATTTACAAGCTTATACATTAATGTGTTAATTGAGTGTTTAAAACAAAGCACAGGTGACTCACCAATTAGAAAGATCACAGGAGAGTTTCCATAGAATAATATACGCTGCAGCATGAACTTGGCGTCCTACACGACTTACTACGCAAATGCAGCAGTGTAGGGCGGGTCTACCTGTGTTCGGTCAATCCACAGCGCTGCACATGCACGCGCATGCGCATGCTCACAACATGATGTATTATTACAATCACCATTGCAAATAAGGGCAAGCGCCAGGTTCAAAGTATAAAAAATACAGAAATGAACCGTTCAAAGTCCCGAAAGTTTTAAAAAAACAGCAATGGCATGCCAGAGAAACTGCATGCAGAGTGAACGCAGCCCAAAGCAAAATTATGTATCATGACTGATTGTAGGGACCTGGGACAAATATACAATACATTTTATAGTTATATATTAATAGGGAATAAAGACAACAGAATAACGAATATATATAAATATTTACTGGAACTGTCAGGTCCGTATTTCACACCGAATAACCACCTCTGTAAATTGTAAGCTGAAGACATGCCTGGAAGAAGTATACCAGCCAAATATGTTTGGTACACAGCTTCCCTCTCTCAGCCAGGAGGAAGACTGAAAACTTTTTATTCAGAACAGAGAAACACAGAAAGAGACACATGCCTCCTCCGTAGAGATGTGGGAGTGCCCAAGCCCCCACCAGTTTCTCAGACTCACTCTTCTTGCATTCCAGGGGGCGGTGTCTTCCATAGGTGTGTCCAACATGAACAAAGAACTTGTTATATATATCAGTATATTACACAAAGAACTGAAATGTATATACATATGTGTGAGGATATTTTTCAAACAATATACATAGTAATGATCCCTGACAGTCCCCCCTAAAAATATTATTACTCTATCCCTGAGTCTTGCCTAGCAACCTACCACTGACCACTCGAACCAGGCGGGTAGGGGTTTTGGATTTCTTCACCAGCTTGAGACGAGCTACTCCTGATGAGTGACCCCCCTTTGTACCTGGACTTCCAAGGTGTCGGAGTGGTCCTAACTTTCCCTATTCTCCTCAGGATACAGGATGGTTGTCTTGATATAATCTACAAACCGCTGCTGTTTGTAATATATATAATTAATCCAGTCTACATTTTATTAATGGTAACAATTGTCGCACTGTCACTTACTGTCCTAATGGGACTTTTGGGCAGATATAACAGGTCATGGGCAGCACAGTGACCTTCACTGTAATTTGCAGCACCGTGGCATATTTACACACATTATAATTATAAACCTCAGACATTATAAACAATAGGGCCTCAACTAATAACATAATGCTATCACCCTCAGGTTTCGGGTCCACTCAGTTCATTGCCAGTCCTGTACACCATCGTCTTCTTCTTCTCCTGTCTTCTGCTCTTCACTGACTGTCACCCTCAGGGTAACCCACACAATTGTGGAGTCAGACTACGTTGGTGTCCAGTGGTGGAGTTATTATTACCCCCTCCTAGCCACTTACTTATCAAAACACTTGATCCTGCTGACGGATTCACTCAGGTCTTTGGTCTTTACTTTGATCTTTGCTGATGTCATCAGGACTTGGTTTGGTCCTTCTCATCTGTCCGACACCGTCTCCTTTAGTTTACGTCATCAGGCTGTACATAGCACCTCATGCTGTGAGCCTGGGGTGAGATCCCACGTATGCGGATTAGTGGAGTTGTATTGTGACTATCAAACCCTCCGCATCTGTACTCTTCCTCTGGTAAGTTACATGTCTGGGCGGCCGCTTAGAATTGTGACACTGCCGTCAGTTTATGATAAACGCGTTGTAGTGGCTCATGCTGCGCCTGCCGCATCTCAGTGATGGAGTTCATCGTGTTAAAAGTCTTTTAGTTCATATTTACTGGCACTTGCTGGGGACCCCCAACTCTTGTCAATTGTTAAAATAAATACTAATCTGGTGATAACATCATCCGCATACACTATAAACGTTGTTCTAAGTACATACAATAATGTCAGGCCCTAAAATGACATCAAACACTTTTATATATATATATATATATATATATATATATATATATATATATATATATATATATATATATATGGAAAAACTTCTCTGTTCCAATGGACAGGGCACCTAGAATATGTGTGATTACTGGGTACATTTCATTTGCACTTGGTGATACTCTTTCAGCAGGATTTGTACCTTGATCTCAGCTGATCGCCTTAGAACATCTCCACCTCACAGAAATATACACAGATTCCACATGTTTATCTGACAAGTGTCTCAAACCAATTTTTCTTTCTCTAATCTGGTTCGTTCTACCTGGAAGGCCTCTCAAGGTCTGTTCTCTTCGTGTGAGGCGGGTATGATAAGGTTGGACCCGGTCTGCCAGGACTGTTCTGTAGGCAAATCAAACAGCTCTAACAGAATTTAGCAGCAACAGCTGTAAAGCCTGGGACATACCAATTAGATCTTACCATGTCGATGCTTGCAGTCTTGGGGCATATGTGAGGTCATACACCATCAATACAAGTGCTATCAAGAATGCATTGGGCGCTAACAGTTCACCTTCCTTTATCCGTCCACATTCTGTCAGAATCTGGTTCTCACGCCTTCCGCTCCCAGTTGGACTCTTCCTGTGAAGAACAAGCTTTTCATAGCCTAATCAGTAATTCATCTTAATCAGATAATTAACTTGAAGAAAAACATTAACAATGACAGATTTATTTTAATTGTTCACACTGGTCAGTAACTAAAACTTACAAACGGATTCTTCTTCTTTATATACATATCTATACATGCACATATACACTGCATAGAATTCTCTGCTCTAAAATTTCCTTTTCACAACAAAAATAAAAATAAACAAATAAAAATGTTTTCGAATGGGAAAATTCCGCTTCTGTACCTTTTATCTGACGCATGACTCTAATAGTCCAATGCTAAGGCTGGTCTAGAACTTTACATAAAACTTAACCTCAGTATTTAATATTCCCACAACACTTGTTAAATACAATTATTAAACAAACTAACTTTGGAATAACATCTGGAGAACTGCTGACATCTTATTATTGTACAAACACTAGGTCAATACTTGGGATATCACTGTTCCCCTGTTACTACACACAACGTCTGCAGTGGGGAAAATACCGGCCGGGCTTCAGGCCCCCCTGAGAACAGATCTACACACACGAGCACATTGTCATACACTTCTACCTCGGGTAGTTGTATGTTCTGCAGTCGCTGGGACTGTTAATCTGGCCGGGCTGCACTTTTCACAGGTACCTTTGCTGTTTTACCTATGTCATGCCGTACGCACATCATGCCGGCTGCTACAAACCTAGTGGTGGCATTATTGTATCCAGGGACAAGCCAATTTACTGACACCTGGCTGCACATATCCTTGTTGTCAGGTCTGTCTTCTCTCGCTCTCTCAATTGGCTTACCCGATGATCCAATAAAGTTCCTACTACCAATGGGCCCATAATTGTGGGCGATGCCAAAAGCGTACCTAGAGTCAGTGTAGATGTCCGCCGTCTTACCTTCTGCCAGGTTACAGCCTCAGCGAGCACCTCCAGCTCCGCTCCTTGAGATGAACAAGAAGGTGAGAGTGGTTTCTGGATGATTTACCTGGTGCCTCGTATCCTGTCTTGTACATATTGTATAATAAAATATCTCTTTATTACAAATTTACATTAAAAACCCATGTCACATATAGATAGAACATCTCAAAGGGGTGGCGTCTTCATCCTCTAAAATAAAACCAAATGTTATACACTTCTCCACACTCATCTGATAATCCAGAATACTTTGAGAATCTCACTTTTATCAGGTTCTGCAAATACTTGATTAATACAAAAACAAATAAAAATAAAACATTCCTAAAAACTTTACATCAAATTAACAATGTCCAGACAGTTTTTTTTTTATTTGCCTTCTCCCCCATCTAAATCTGTAAAGACCCATCTGTGAGTGACGTCACCTCCTGTGTAACTTTGCTGGAGGGGGATGGTCTCTTACACAAAAACTCATATTGGGTGGAGACTACAGCACAGCATACCCAGTGCCATATTTACTGTTCTGGAAAGATCTGGAACCATCTACACAGAAAAACCTCAACATTTAGGTTACTCTCATACACATTTAATCTGGATTACTCATTGGGGTCTCTTACACATTTTTAAATCTCCTGAAACCAAACTAATTAATTCAAAACAAACCAAAATTGTACCTAATCAGTCCCTTCACCATTCCCCCCCTTTGTGGACTCTGCGAAAGTAATGTAGCAGAGTTCAAAACTACATCTCAACATAACAAAGTCGGGCAATAGTTTAACCCCCTGTAATGTACAACAGCCTGAAACAAAAATGACTTTTTCCTGACGAAAATAAATTTTATCTTTACAATGACATAACTCATGTGTGAAATCAAAAACAAAACAATTGTAGTTAGTTATTCAATAAAACAGAAAATATTATATCTGATAACATTAATTACTGCAAACCAATAAACTGTATATAAAAATAGGGAACGGTGGGGGGCACATACATTTTCAAACCCTTGTGTCTCACAGTATCTATATTTTAATACATCTGAATTAACATCAAAACACATGAAATCTGATCACATCATAACACATAAATATCGTAACTTTTATAAACAACAGCGCATGCGCAAAGAGGAGAAATTTATTTAGGTTTGTAGACATTACTGATATATATATATATCTCTCAGCAGTGCATATTGAAATCCCTTTGTCTCATCAGCCCTGCAGACTGCACCCAGTCAGCCCCCCTCCTCCTCCCAAACACAGCACACTACAGGGGGAGGGAGGGGGGTCACACACTCACAGCTTCTAACAGCGTCTAGTCTCACAATCTTAACACTTTCAATGCCGGCAAAACAACATACGTATCTGCAATCATTCATCACACCATTGTATAGGAATTATCTACGTTCAAAACATCAAACACATAATCTGTAACAGTACAATCTGTCGGCCACCATCTCTATATTATGATGACGTGTTGCTTCATCAGTGAACAGCGTCCTGAATCTAAAAATAGAAAAGACAATACAAATGACAAAATTAACAAGGCGATTATTTAATACTGATTTGATTGGGCCAGGCATGGCCACATCAGGGGTGGGTTGTGGGGGGGCAGCCTCTCCCATTGGAAACACATTGTGCAGCTGTGAGGGGGGGGGGTTCCCACCCACAATGAGGACACACTCAACATGAGGTACGGACACCATTACCGGGCGTCGGCTGGTCCTGTGTTTTCTAATACATATAACATACAATACCTTTCTTATTCCTAACTTCCATTCACTTCACCAAATCATGAATAGGATCAGATGATCCTGATGATTTGAATATGGACCGTAAACCATCCATTCTAACAGTCTATATTATACACGTAATTGGGTATATATTTATATACATCAAAAAATATACATGGAGGCAAAAGCACACGTCAAGACAAGATAATATAAAGAGCAAACGGCATTAGAAGACCAACATAGTTAGAATACACCGCTGATTTTGTAATCCACATTCATGCCATTGGGTTTGAGTGTCCCCAGCCTGTGGATCCATTGTAACTCTTTCCTTTTCAATAGTTGTGACCTATTACCGCCACGTCTCAGTGAAGGGACATGGTCTATGACCCTAAACCTCAATTACCATTCTGTATGCTTAAACTCAGAAAAATGCTTTGAAACTTGTAGATCTTGTCTGTGAATGTGGATTGTGTACCTACGTTGGTTTAATCGTGTTTTCAGATCTAACGTTGTTTCACAACATGCTCACTATTGCACGTCAAAAAATTTCTAATATTATAGGTTTTATCCTTGGACACATCTGTAAATGTATCTCCTTTCAATATAGCTACGGTACGGTTCACAAGGGGAGTTTTCCGTGTTTAGCTGTGGCAGGCTCAGGAACGAAACACAGCACGGGATACAGGAGATAGGAAGCAGGGCACGGGAACACTGGGAGAAATAAAACTCTAAGGGACCATTTGCAATACAGACATGGGAAAACTACAACAATGCTCCGGCAAGGAGTGGAAGGGCAGAACCTTTTTATAGTCCTGGGTGCACTGGGAATAGGATGGGGAAGTTTTAAGGAGTGCCCGCTCTGGCCCTTTTGGGCTGGGGACAAGCGCGCGCACCATGTCACACAATCCAGGAAGGGGAGGCCGTGCCAGATGACGTCTCCGGGGAGGAAGACGCTGGCAGACAGACAGGAAGTTGCGGCCGTTCACCGAGGGTGAGCAGCAGCGGTCCGCGACCTCAGCGATAACAGTACCCCCCTTACGCCCCTCTTCTTGGGTCGGGTGTGTAAGAGAAATTGTTAATGAGGGTAGGTTCACTAGGGTTCTCTTCTGGCTCCCAACACCTCTCCTCAGGGCCAAACCCTCTCCAGTCCACCAGATAGAAAGTCCTCCCTCCTACTCTCTTGCAGTCTAGAATCTCCCTCACCTCAAATACATCAGAAGAACCACTGGGAGAAACTGCAGAACGGCTTTACTGTAGAGGTTCAGGAACACAGTTTTAAGGAGGGACACGTGGAACGAGTTGCGAATCTTGAGAGCAGGAGGCGACCGAAGTTTATAGGATACAGGGTTAATCCGTTGTAGAACTTCGAAAGGGCCAAAGAACCCGGGAGCGTATTTGTGGGAAGGCATCTTGAGTCGAATGTTTCTAGAGGACAGCCAGACTTTAACTCCTGGAGAGAATTGAGGAGGGACTTTCTTCTTTTATCGGCATGCCTTTTCATGTGGTCCACTGCTTGGAGAATCGCAGCCTTAGTTTGCTGCCAGTGGTGAATAAAAGAGGCAAAGGAAGAGTTAGCTCCCAGCACTTGAGTCATGCCTGGCACAGGAAAAGGAACTCGAGGATGCTGGCTGTACACAATGTAGAAAGGAGGCAGAAGACTCACTTGTGCGATTGTTGTACGAGAATTCCGCCCAAGGCAGGAGTTGTTCCCAATTGTCGTGTTGGGTGGAAACAAAATGATGAAGGTAATTCTCAAAAATTTGGTTGATCCCCTCCACCTGACCATTGGACGGAGGGTGATAGGCAGAAGAGAAGTCCAGTTTAACGTCTAGCAGGATGCACAGGGCTCTCCAAAACTTAGATGTAAACTTTACAAACCCCGTCTGAGACAATATGTAGAAGAAGTCCGTGTAGCAAGAAGATGTGCGAAATAAACAGGCTTGCCAGACGAGGAGCAGACGGGAGGCCAGTCAGTGGAATAAGATATGCCAATATAGAGAAACGATCCACTACTACCCGGATCGTAGTACACCCAGCTGAACGAGGAAGGTTAGTGATAAAGTCCAAAGCGATATTCTGCAAAGGGGCATCAGGAACCAGGCAGGGGTCGGAGCAGACCAGTAGGTTTGGAGCGGGAAGACTGAGTGTTCGAGGCACAATTCGTACATGAAGAGACATAGTCTGCAAAATCTTGAGCTTAGAAAATGCCAATTCTGCCTCTGGAGACCAAACCTTGGAGTTCACCCCATTATTGGTGAGGGCCGAGATTGGAGCAGTCAGAGATGAGAAGTTCGGGATGAGTTGCTGATAGAAGTTCCCGAATCCCAGAAATCTTTGTATGGACCGAAGGCCCTGTGTGCGTGGCCACTCTAAGACGATCTCACCTCCTCTGGATCCATCTTGAGACCACGGTCAGATACAATGTAGCCCAGGTAGGGCAGAGTGGTTTTTTCGTACACTTTTCTCAATTTTAGTATATAGGCGATTCTCCCGTAACCGCGACAGAACTTGGCGAACGTGCTTCCGATGTGTCGGGCGTTGTGGCAGCCGCCGGCCCTTCTGTCGCGCGTTGTGGCAGCCGCCGGCCCTTCCGTCGGGCGTTGTGGCAGCCGCCGGCCCTTCTGTCGCGCGTTGTGGCAGCCGCCGGCCCTTCTGTCGCGCGTTGTGGCAGCCGCCGGCCCTTCTGTCACGCGTTGTGGCAGCCGCCGGCCCTTCTGTCGGGCGTTGTGGCAGCCGCCGGCCCTTCTGTCGCGCGTTGTGGCAGCCGCCGGCCCTTCTGTCGCGCGTTGTGGCAGCCGCCGGCCCTTCTGTCGCGCGTTGTGGCAGCCGCCGGCCCTTCTGTCGGGCGTGTTGGCAGCCGCCGGCCCGTCTGTCGGGCGTTGTGGCAGCCGCCGGCACTTGTGTCGGGCGTTGTGGCAGCCGCCAGCCCTTGTGTCGGGCGTTGTGGCAGCCGCCGGCCCTTGTGTCACGTGCTGTGGCAGCCGCCGGCCCTTCTGTCGCTTATGTCAATGCAATAACTGCAAATATTGCCTTTATGCATTTCCACTGGGATAATAGGAGATTACAGCTACTGTTAAAGTAATATGATGCGGTGCAAATCACTTTTTTTTCAGGGTTTGAAAGGTGGTACAGTTTCTAAAGCTTCTATTGGTGTTATCACGATCTGTTTGTTCAGTGTTTTTTACTTACTGTAATTTCTTGCAGGCATGAGAAGTTTTCGATCTCCCGTGGACCCCAGAAGTGACTTTAAACAACCACCTAAATTTGCCATCCATGCACTAGTCATTCAACAACACTGGGCAGGAAGCCACCATAAGATGGTATGTCCTTTGCGTTTCATTATTTTCTCACTTTACATTGTTCCTAACACGAGGCAAAAAATGGCAATCCTTTGCTGGTCTCAATAACTCCCTTTCCTCTATTAGAACTAAAAAATAATGATTCATAAGCCCCCCATTATGAATCAAATCGTTTTAGCGTTAATGGGGGAAGGGAATGTTGGCATTGGTGATTTAATGTTTGTTTTTCTTAATCTTTGTGTTTTATTAATAGTAGGACTACTTATGTTCTACTCAAAGTAGTTTGTTTCCTTTTCACCTTTTCTGGTGAAGACCCACCCCATCCCAGATTTCCTTTTGTATATGGAGTAGTGCTGTATGCGACTACAGCCTCCACTAAAGTACATTGGCTGGTGATATTTTGCGAGACATCCAATGTCATCCGTTGATGCCATAGTACCAGGTTTTAAATAGCTATCCAAAGCTGACTTCCAGAAGTGC
The DNA here is from genome assembly GCF_050947455.1 of Rhinoderma darwinii. Taxonomy (NCBI): domain Eukaryota; kingdom Metazoa; phylum Chordata; class Amphibia; order Anura; family Rhinodermatidae; genus Rhinoderma; species Rhinoderma darwinii. The sequence goes on from NW_027464521.1 coordinate 21,772, forward strand.
CCTTTTCATGATCACTTAAAGGTATTATGATTCATAAGCCCCCCATTATGAGTCAATCCTTTCTGTGTGAATGGAGGGTTGCTGAAGGGTGTTGGTGGTAGACTGCTATTTAACTGTAATAGAAACAAGAGGATTTGGATCCAGCGTGGATTTGTGGAATAAAATGGAACGAAGTTCCAAGTTTAATGAAAAAATTCTATTAAAAAAGAAAAACACCAGGATAGAAGCTTGAGAGTGTGCAATCCTGGTAGTGTGAGGAAAAAATATCTGTAGTAAATGAAGCCTACGCGTTTCAGACGCTACACGCGTCCTTAGTCATGGCTGATGCTATTTAACTGGTTAGTTCCTTTTAAAAAGGTAGAGTTCATCTTCAAACAATGTTTCAGATGGGCAGTGGTAGGTGGTAATCAATTATGCTGGCTCAATTTACACAATCAGGAATAGGGTTTATCTCGTCTGCAGTTGCAAATCAGTAAGTGAATTTTGCTAAACTTTCCTAGTTGTAATGCCCTTCAATATACTGTAATGAGATTAAAATAATCTGAGAATTGAATTTTCTCCTCTAGGTTCACGCTGACTGGGGAATACTCTGCATCTCTTAATCTGCTATGCTGTGTAGTAATCATCCACTTGCAGTATCAAGAACACATGTGACTTGGAGACCTGGCTGCACAGGATTCTTGAAGAAAACCTTTCACCAGCCCATAAATGTGCATCTGAGTGCACCGTGTAATAGGCACCGCTGCACAAACCTTGTCCACTTTAAACTGTTCCTACCCCCCTCCGTTATTTAGATATCGGTGCCGTTATATTTGGCAGCCATTATGTAAAAACCCCCTGAAAGATCAATGGGGAGTTTCTTTCATTGTAAATGGTAGGGGGCGTGATACTTGGCACCCCCTGTCGCCCTTGATTGCCGAGAGCTGAAGAATGAGAGCGCACATGCGTGCACGCTCTCATTCACTTTTCAGCTCTCGGCAGACAAGGACGACCAGACTGTTTGATCTAGACAGAGATTACACAGCACAAGCCGCTCTGATACTGTCCGTGGCTGATTGGACAGTGTCAATGTGTTCAGTATCACGCTCCATGCCATTTACAATAAGACTTAGACATTGGCCGTTCAGGGGGTTATTTACATATCGGGCACCAAATCTGAAGACACCGATATCTAAATAACAGAGAAGGCTAGGAACAATTTAGAGTGGACAGGGTTTATGCAGCTGTGCCTATTACATGGTGCACTCAGCTGGACATGAATGGGCTGGGGAAAGGTTCTCTTTTAATAGGTTACAATTGAGCAATGTTCAAGTTTAAAAATGATTAAAATGTATTTCCAGTACATCCCTCATGACAGCACCACAGGAGGTTGCCCTATTGACCTCTGTAGGGACAGGAAGACGGAGAGGTTAAAAGGCCCCTCCCACCACCCACTTGCCAGTGTTCTTCCTGTCCCTACACTGTCAGGAGCAGAGAGACGTCGCTCCTGTGTTACTGCAGGAAAAAACTCGGGCAGGGGGCAAGATCGGGGAGTCCGTGCACTCCCCCTTCTCTTCCCCCTAAAGCCCAGGCTAACACCCCTCGAACGAGAGGTCCCTTAGCTCCCACCCTAAGACACCTACCGGAGGAATCCTAGGCAGGGTTCGGGTAGTGTGTGGGGGTTGGGGATTCCCAAGCAGGCTTCGGCCTGGCCGCGTGACCAGGTGGGGACCGGCAGCTCCATAAGTTTGGATGCACCGGCAGGGATCCTCGCTGCGCCGCATAGCAAGCCTCAGTTGCCGGCTATGGCGGCTGCACTCCAACAAATAGCCGACCGGAAATGACGTTGGGCTACTTCCGGTCCGCGGCCATCTTGGAAGGCGGGAAATTCAAAATGCCCGCATTTAAAAGGGACACGCACAGGTATGTAGTTAGAGCTGATAACTCTAACTTGGATTATTTTTGTGGATTGCATATTGCATTGCCTGTTACCTGTCGCGGTATGGAACTTCCTCGTCCTGACGGACCTCCAGATATGTCCCAGGGTCACGTGAGTCTCACCCTTGGGGTAAGGGTTATGACTCCTTATGTATGCACACCATACTTTACCTACCTTCTGTTTTCTCTAGGATAAAGATTCCTCTCAGAGACAAACTGATAAAAAGAAGGTTAAAAAATCTGCGACTTGTGCAAAAAAATTGCCGGAGTAACATAAGAAACAATTGTGTCAGGATTGTATTGCAAAAATACTAAGAGGAACAACCAACGTTCATGTCTGAACTTAGGGCTATGATTCATGAAGAAGTGAGTCAGTCAGTAGCCTCCCTCGCCCCTCCTCAAGAAACTCCCTCTCACTCCCGGGCAAAAAGACCACGAATGGAAGTGGATCAAAAATATTGTCCTCCCTCTCAGGGGTCTGACTCGGAGCAGGAGTGTTATTACCTATCGGAGGGTGAGTTAGAAGAAGGAGAGGAACTCTTGCCTTCAACTTCTTCCACTCAAGAGAAAAAAAATTTCTTCTCTTCCGAGATGTCTGATACCTTAATTCAGGCAATACGGGAAACCATGGATATTCCCGAAGAAGACCAACCACATACCATCCAGGATGAGATGTTTGGAGGTCTAACGGAAAAGAAAACTAAGGTTTTTCCGGTAAACGAAAATCTCAAAAGAATGGTGACAACTGAATGGGAAGATTCAGAAAAAAGGCTCTTCATTTCAAGAGATTTTAAAAACAGACTTCTCTTTGATCCAGAAGACACTAAACCTTGGGATGAGATCCCAAAAGTAGATGTCCCAGTAGCCAGGTTTGCGAAAAAAAAAACACATCCCATTTGAAGATTCCTCGCAGTTGAAGTACGCCATGGACCGAAAGGCAGACGGGCTACTGAAAAGAGCGTGGGAATCTTCCTCTACTTTGATCTCGACTAGTATCGCGGCCACATCAGTAGCAAGAGTAATGTTTATATGGTTAAACCAGCTGGAGACCCATTTGATGATGAAGACATCACGACAAGATCTATTAGAATCTCTACCCTTACTAAAGATGGCAACCGGATTCTTGGTAGACGCTTCAGCGGAATCTATTAGATTTGCTGCCAGGAATGGGGCTCTCTCAAATGCTGCTAGAAGAGCATTATGGCTCAAAATGTGGTCAGGAGATACGAAGTCCAAGAACAAATTATGTTCTATCCCGTTTACAGGGTCTCTGATATTCGGTCCTCTCCTTGATAACATGCTGGAGAATGCAGCAGATAGAAGAAAGGGGTTTCCTGAAGAGAAACCAAAAAGAAAACCCTCAGTTTGGGAGGTTTCGCCAACAGAGGGATCCTACCTTACAGAACTACTGGCGGGAAAGGGAAGTCCGGTCGCTGGAGTTACCCCAAAGGAAAAAGGGGTCGAGGATATCTCCTTAACCCCAATAATTCATTTCAGCCCTCAAAGCAATGACGCCAAGAGCGTAGGAGGAAGACTCCTACAATTTTATCCCAAATGGTCGAGAATAACCCAGAACCCCTGGGTTCTAAAGATCATAGAAGAAGGGTACAAAATAGAATTTTCCTCCATTCCTCCAGAGATATTTCTAATAACCCAGTACCAAGCAAAAGACCTTCATCAGATCCTTATCCAGGATGTCCAGAAACTACTCAAATTGAGAGCCATTTCTCCAGTTCCCCACAACGAAAAATGCAAAGGCCACTATTCAAAAATCTTCTTAGTCAAAAAACCAAACGGTTCCTACAGGACAATAATCAACCTGAAGGTCCTAAACAAGTGGGTGAAATATCGAAAATTCAAGACGGAGTCTATCAGATCGACTATTCCTCTAATAAGGGAAGAGGCATCAATGTGTACGATCGATTTAAAGGATGCGTATTATCACGTTCCTATCCACCCCGCTTACCAGAGATTCCTCAGATTCACAATTCAGGACGGTCCTTCCATTCTCCACTTCCAGTTTGTCTGCCTCCCTTTCAGCATTTCCTCCGCCCCCAGAATTTTTACAAAAATTATGGCAGAGATCATGGCATTCGTAAGAAGTCAGGGCATAGTAATTATCCCATATCTAGACGACTTCTTGTTGACGGCAGATACTCCGTCTATCTTAGACAGTCATCGGTCACAGGTTCTTTCCCTACTACAGGAATTGGGATGGATAATCAACTTTCAGAAGTCGAGTCTTCCTCCCCAAAAACAGAAGGTCTTCTTAGGAGTACTACTAGACTCCTCCCTTCAACATTCCTTCCTCCAAAGAGAGAAACAAATACTCCTACTGGCAGAAGTAAGGAAATTTTGGGGGAAAGACGCCTGTTCCATAAGGGAATGTATGCGGATGTTGGGAATGATGACGTCTTGCATCCAATCTATTCCATGGAGTCAATTTCACTCCAGACCCTTACAGAATCTGATCTTGTCCCAGTGGTATCGAAAACAGAACTCCCTGAATTCAAGAATTCAAATTTCCGAGACTGTGAAATCATCCCTCCTGTGGTGGCTCGGCACAAACATAGACAAGGGAGTCCCTGGAGAATGGTCCCTAAACAGGGAAGTCTTTCTGTCTGTCACGGCGCGGGGTGTGGACCCACTGGGCCGTACCGCGTAGCGGGGTAGCAGCTGGCCAACTAGGTACAAAACAATGTCTATAGTTCAAAACGGGTACCTGACGCAATAGTAGACAGTGGCAGGATCACGACTTGGCTTTCACAGCAGGTGACGCCGCTGATTCAGCGGGAAGGCACGACTTGGCTTTCACCGCAGGTGCCGCCGCGCATGCGGCGGAAGACACGACTTGGTTTCACAGCAGGTGACGCCGCGGATGCGGCGGAAGACACGACTTGGCTTTCACAGCAGGTGACGCCGCGGATGCGGCGGAAGACACGACTTGGCTTTCACAGCAGGTGACGCTGCGGATGCGGCGGAAGACACGACTTGGCTTTTACAGCAGGTAACGATAGTACGGGATACAGGGTACAGGCAGCAGGAACGGGCAACACTGGGAACTGGAAAACACTGGGAGACCTTTAGCAAGACAGACTAGGGTATACAACAACGCTCAGGCAAGGAACCAGTGGGCAGAGCTCATTTTTATAGTCCAGCAGCCATTTGGGCTAATAACTGATTACTGGCAGCTGGACGCGTACTGGCCCTTTAAGGCCGTGCACGCGCGGGCGCGCGCGCCCTGCGGGGAACGGCGCGAGGACCCGGAAGACAGTGCCGGCGCCTGCCAGAGGGAGGAGGACGCCGAGCAGAGAGGTGTCCATGGCCGGGATCGTCAGGGGGTGAGTTAGAACGGCGATCCCCGGCCATGGACGTAACACTGTCCTTAACCCGAAGATGGGGTTATCCACAAATAGACCTGTTTGCCACGAGGAAAAACTCCCAAGTAGAGACATTCTTCTCCCTAAATCTCAGAGACAACCCATTGGGAGAAGATGCATTGTCCCAACCCTGGGGCATGGATCTGGCCTATGCCTTTCCTCCGTTTCCTCTAATACCAATGGTATTAAGAAAATTCCAGGAAGATTTGACAAAGCTCATCATTATTCTTCCCTACTGGCCAAAAAGAAGTTGGTTTCTAATCGTTAAATACCTAGCGTTGGAAGACCCTATCATGCTCCCAGTCAGGGAGAATCTTCTCTCCCAGGGTCCCTTATTCTTTCAGGGAATAGAAACTCTGAAATTGTCAGCCTGGATCCTGAAAGGCAGATCTTGAGGAACCACGGTCTGTCAGATGAGGTAATTTCAACTATCTTATCAAGTCATAAAGAAGTTACCTCAAAAATCTATCAAAAAATTTGGAAGAAATTCTGTTCCTGGTATGGAGACGCAGGACCAGACCCCTTTTCTCCCAACATCGAGAAAATCCTAGATTTTTTTACAATCGGGATTCAAAAAAGGGCTTTGCCCTAGTACCTTAAAAGTACAGATTTCAGCCTTAGGTAATTTTTTTAACACTCCCCTGGCTGAACATCGGTGGATCAGAAGATTTACTCAAGCGGTCTCTAAACTGAAACCTTCCCTAAAGAAATCAGTTCCTACCTGGGATTTGAATGTAGTGTTAACGACTCTTTGTGAGCCCCTCTTTGAGCCGCTCGACACAATTAGTATGCATTTTTTAACTCTAAAAGCTGCATTCTTAGTCGCTATTACTTCAGCAAGAAGGATTGGAGAAATCCAACCTGTCGGTCATAGAACCCTACCTAAAAGTACAAGAGAATAAGATCATTCTAAAGCTGGATCCTTCCTTTATTCCAAAGGTATCTACTGTTTTCCATCTGGAACAAGAAATAATTCTACCTTCCTTTTATCCAGATCCAAAAAACCAACAAGAAGAAAAATTCCATTGCCTGGATGTCAGGCGAACAATTCTTCAGTATCTGGATAGAACCTCCTCCTGGAGACGAGATAAAAATCTATTTGTCCTGTTTGGGGGAAAGAATAGAGGAAAGAAAGCCTCAAAAGGCTCTCTAGCGAGATGGGTAAAAACTACCATACAAGAAGCCTACAAGTCCCAAGGACTATGTGCCGCACAAGGCATCAGAGCCCATTCAATGAGGGCAGTATCGGCATCCTGGGCAGAAAGAAGAGAAGCCTCTATGGACCAAATCTGCAGAGCTGCCACTTGTTCAAGCCATCATACGTTTTGCAAACATTATAGGCTCGATTTTCTGTCCAATACAGATTTAAGTTTTGGACGGAAAGTCCTCCAATCCGTAGTCCCGCCCTGAGCATTATAATCTGGTATTGCTCCTGTGGTGCTGTCATGAGGGATGTACTGGAAAATAGGAATTAGACCTACCGGTAATTGTATATCCAGGAATCCATCATGACAGCACCCTTACATTCCCTCCCTTATTGAAATTCTGATTTGTGCAATTAACATGTCGGTTATTATCCCTAGAAATAAAATGGGGTTGCATCCATCCTTGTTTTTCAATTTCCCAGGCGAGCAATTGGCAGCATGTTCAGAACCATGTTTCTGTGAATAACTCCTGAACCGTAAGTCCTAGACGCTCGCTCTTGGCTGCATTCGATTCAGCTCGTGGCAGCCAGTCTAAAAAACACTATCTTGGACTTCTCTGCATGTTCCTAAGGCAAATGTTTCTAAAGCTAATTCTTGAACCGTAAGTCCTAGACGCTCGATCTTGGCGGCATTCGTCTCAGCGCCAGGCAATTAGTATAGGAGCACTGTGTTTGACTTCTCTGGATGTTTCCCAGGCGAGTTATTGACAAGTAAATCCTAGACGCTCGATCTTGGTTATTTTCGCTTTCGCGGCTGGCAGTAAAAGAACCATGTTTCTGTGAATAACTCCTGAACCGTAAGTCCTAGACGCTCGCTCTTGGCTGCATTCGATTCAGCTCGTGGCAGCCAGTCTAAAAAACACTATCTTGGACTTCTCTGCATGTTTCCCAGGCGAGCAATTGGCAGCATGTTCAGAACCATGTTTCTGTGAATAACTCCTGAACCGTAAGTCCTAGACGCTCGCTCTTGGCTGCATTCGATTCAGCTCGTGGCAGCCAGTCTAAAAAACACTATCTTGGACTTCTCTGCATGTTCCTAAGGCAAATGTTTCTAAAGCTAATTCTTGAACCGTAAGTCCTAGACGCTCGATCTTGGCGGCATTCGTCTCAGCGCCAGGCAATTAGTATAGGAGCACTGTGTTTGACTTCTCTGGATGTTTCCCAGGCGAGTTATTGACAAGTAAATCCTAGACGCTCGATCTTGGTTATTTTCGCTTTCGCGGCTGGCAGTAAAAGAACCATGTTTCTGTGAATAACTCCTGAACCGTAAGTCCTAGACGCTCGCTCTTGGCTGCATTCGATTCAGCTCGTGGCAGCCAGTCTAAAAAACACTATCTTGGACTTCTCTGCTTGTTTCCCAGGCGAGCAATTGGCAGCATGTTCAGAACCATGTTTCTGTGAATAACTCCTGAACCGTAAGTCCTAGACGCTCGCTCTTGGCTGCATTCGATTCAGCTCGTGGCAGCCAGTCTAAAAAACTCTATCTTGGACTTCTCTGCATGTTTCCCAGGCGAGCAATTGGCAGCATGTTCAGAACCATGTTTCTGTGAATAACTCCTGAACCGTAAGTCCTAGACGCTCGCTCTTGGCTGCATTCGATTCAGCTCGTGGCAGCCAGTCTAAAAAACACTATCTTGGACTTCTCTGCATGTTCCTAAGGCAAATGTTTCTAAAGCTAATTCTTGAACCGTAAGTCCTAGACGCTCGATCTTGGCGGCATTCGTCTCAGCGCCACGCAATTAGTATAGGAGCACTGTGTTTGACTTCTCTGGATGTTTCCCAGGCGAGTTATTGACAAGTAAATCCTAGACGCTCGATCTTGGTTATTTTCGCTTTCGCGGCTGGCAGTAAAAGAACCATGTTTCTGTGAATAACTCCTGAACCGTAAGTCCTAGACGCTCGCTCTTGGCTGCATTCGATTCAGCTCGTGGCAGCCAGTCTAAAAAACACTATCTTGGACTTCTCTGCATGTTTCCCAGGCGAGAAATTGGCAGCATGTTCAGAACCATGTTTCTGTGAATAACTCCTGAACCGTAAGTCCTAGACGCTCGCTCTTGGCTGCATTCGATTCAGCTCGTGGCAGCCAGTCTAAAAAACACTATCTCGGACTTCTCTGCATGTTTCCCAGGCGAGCAATTGGCAGCATGTTCAGAACCATATTTCTGTGAATAACTCCTGAACCGTAAGTCCTAGACGCTCGCTCTTGGCTGCATTCGATTCAGCTCGTGGCAGCCAGTCTAAAAAACACTATCTTGGACTTCTCTGCATGTTTCCCAGGCGAGAAATTGGCAGCATGTTCAGAACCATGTTTCTGTGAATAACTCCTGAACCGTAAGTCCTAGACGCTCGATCTTGGCGGCATTCGTCTCAGCGCCTGGCAATTAGTATAGGAGCACTGTGTTTGACTTCTCTGGATGTTTCCCAGGCGAGTTATTGACAAGTAAATCCTAGACGCTCGATCTTGGTTATTTTCGCTTTCGCGGCTGGCAGTAAAAGAACCATGTTTCTGTGAATAACTCCTGAACCGTAAGTCCTAGACGCTCGCTCTTGGCTGCATTCGATTCAGCTCGTGGCAGCCAGTCTAAAAAACACTATCTTGGACTTCTCTGCATGTTTCCCAGGCGAGCAATTGGCAGCATGTTCAGAACCATGTTTCTGTGAATAACTCCTGAACCGTAAGTCCTAGACGCTCGCTCTTGGCTGCATTCGATTCAGCTCGTGGCAGCCAGTCTAAAAAACACTATCTTGGACTTCTCTGCATGTTTCCCAGGCGAGAAATTGGCAGCATGTTCAGAACCATGTTTCTGTGAATAACTCCTGAACCGTAAGTCCTAGACGCTCGCTCTTGGCTGCATTCGATTCAGCTCGTGGCAGCCAGTCTAAAAAACACTATCTCGGACTTCTCTGCATGTTTCCCAGGCGAGCAATTGGCAGCATGTTCAGAACCATATTTCTGTGAATAACTCCTGAACCGTAAGTCCTAGACGCTCGCTCTTGGCTGCATTCGATTCAGCTCGTGGCAGCCAGTCTAAAAAACACTATCTTGGACTTCTCTGCATGTTTCCCAGGCGAGAAATTGGCAGCATGTTCAGAACCATGTTTCTGTGAATAACTCCTGAACCGTAAGTCCTAGACGCTCGATCTTGGCGGCATTCGTCTCAGCGCCTGGCAATTAGTATAGGAGCACTGTGTTTGACTTCTCTGGATGTTTCCCAGGCGAGTTATTGACAAGTAAATCCTAGACGCTCGATCTTGGTTATTTTCACTTTCGCGGCTGGCAGTAAAAAAACCATGTTTCTGTGAATAACTCCTGAACCGTAAGTCCTAGACGCTCGCTCTTGGCTGCATTCGATTCAGCTCGTGGCAGCCAGTCTAAAAAACACTATCTTGGACTTCTCTGCATGTTTCCCAGGCGAGCAATTGGCAGCATGTTCAGAACCATGTTTCTGTGAATAACTCCTGAACCGTAAGTCCTAGACGCTCGCTCTTGGCTGCATTCGATTCAGCTCGTGGCAGCCAGTCTAAAAAACACTATCTTGGACTTCTCTGCATGTTTCCCAGGCGAGCAATTGGCAGCATGTTCAGAACCATGTTTCTGTGAATAACTCCTGAACCGTAAGTCCTAGACGCTCGATCTTGGCGGCATTCGTCTCAGCGCCTGGCAATTAGTATAGGAGCACTGTGTTTGACTTCTCTGGATGTTTCCCAGGCGAGTTATTGACAAGTAAATCCTAGACGCTCGATCTTGGTTATTTTCGCTTTCGCGGCTGGCAGTAAAAAAACCATGTTTCTGTGAATAACTCCTGAACCGTAAGTCCTAGACGCTCGCTCTTGGCTGCATTCGATTCAGCTCGTGGCAGCCAGTCTAAAAAACACTATCTTGGACTTCTCTGCATGTTTCCCAGGCGAGCAATTGGCAGCATGTTCAGAACCATGTTTCTGTGAATAACTCCTGAACCGTAAGTCCTAGACGCTCGCTCTTGGCTGCATTCGATTCAGCTCGTGGCAGCCAGTCTAAAAAACACTATCTTGGACTTCTCTGCATGTTTCCCAGGCGAGAAATTGGCAGCATGTTCAGAACCATGTTTCTGTGAATAACTCCTGAACCGTAAGTCCTAGACGCTTGCTCTTGGCTGCATTCGATTCAGCTCGTGGCAGCCAGTCTAAAAAACACTATCTTGGACTTCTCTGCATGTTTCCCAGGCGAGAAATTGGCAGCATGTTCAGAACCATGTTTCTGTGAATAACTCCTGAACCGTAAGTCCTAGACGCTCGATCTTGGCGGCATTCGTCTCAGCGCCTGGCAATTAGTATAGGAGCACTGTGTTTGACTTCTCTGGATGTTTCCCAGGCGAGTTATTGACAAGTAAATCCTAGACGCTCGATCTTGGTTATTTTCGCTTTCGCGGCTGGCAGTAAAAGAACCATGTTTCTGTGAATAACTCCTGAACCGTAAGTCCTAGACGCTCGCTCTTGGCTGCATTCGATTCAGCTCGTGGCAGCCAGTCTAAAAAACACTATCTTGGACTTCTCTGCATGTTTCCCAGGCGAGCAATTGGCAGCATGTTCAGAACCATGTTTCTGTGAATAACTCCTGAACCGTAAGTCCTAGACGCTCGCTCTTGGCTGCATTCGATTCAGCTCGTGGCAGCCAGTCTAAAAAACACTATCTTGGACTTCTCTGCATGTTTCCCAGGCGAGCAATTGGCAGCATGTTCAGAACCATGTTTCTGTGAATAACTCCTGAACCGTAAGTCCTAGACGCTCGATCTTGGCGGCATTCGTCTCAGCGCCTGGCAATTAGTATAGGAGCACTGTGTTTGACTTCTCTGGATGTTTCCCAGGCGAGTTATTGACAAGTAAATCCTAGACGCTCGATCTTGGTTATTTTCGCTTTCGCGGCTGGCAGTAAAAAAACCATGTTTCTGTGAATAACTCCTGAACCGTAAGTCCTAGACGCTCGCTCTTGGCTGCATTCGATTCAGCTCGTGGCAGCCAGTCTAAAAAACACTATCTTGGACTTCTCTGCATGTTTCCCAGGCGAGCAATTGGCAGCATGTTCAGAACCATGTTTCTGTGAATAACTCCTGAACCGTAAGTCCTAGACGCTCGCTCTTGGCTGCATTCGATTCAGCTCGTGGCAGCCAGTCTAAAAAACACTATCTTGGACTTCTCTGCATGTTTCCCAGGCGAGCAATTGGCAGCATGTTCAGAACCATGTTTCTGTGAATAACTCCTGAACCGTAAGTCCTAGACGCTCGCTCTTGGCTGCATTCGATTCAGCTCGTGGCAGCCAGTCTAAAAAACACTATCTTGGACTTCTCTGCATGTTCCTAAGGCAAATGTTTCTAAAGCTAATTCTTGAACCGTAAGTCCTAGACGCTCGATCTTGGCGGCATTCGTCTCAGCGCCAGGCAATTAGTATAGGAGCACTGTGTTTGACTTCTCTGGATGTTTCCCAGGCGAGTTATTGACAAGTAAATCCTAGACGCTCGATCTTGGTTATTTTCGCTTTCGCGGCTGGCAGTAAAAGAACCATGTTTCTGTGAATAACTCCTGAACCGTAAGTCCTAGACGCTCGCTCTTGGCTGCATTCGATTCAGCTCGTGGCAGCCAGTCTAAAAAACACTATCTTGGACTTCTCTGCATGTTTCCCAGGCGAGCAATTGGCAGCATGTTCAGAACCATGTTTCTGTGAATAACTCCTGAACCGTAAGTCCTAGACGCTCGCTCTTGGCTGCATTCGATTCAGCTCGTGGCAGCCAGTCTAAAAAACACTATCTTGGACTTCTCTGCATGTTCCTAAGGCAAATGTTTCTAAAGCTAATTCTTGAACCGTAAGTCCTAGACGCTCGATCTTGGCGGCATTCGTCTCAGCGCCAGGCAATTAGTATAGGAGCACTGTGTTTGACTTCTCTGGATGTTTCCCAGGCGAGTTATTGACAAGTAAATCCTAGACGCTCGATCTTGGTTATTTTCGCTTTCGCGGCTGGCAGTAAAAGAACCATGTTTCTGTGAATAACTCCTGAACCGTAAGTCCTAGACGCTCGCTCTTGGCTGCATTCGATTCAGCTCGTGGCAGCCAGTCTAAAAAACACTATCTTGGACTTCTCTGCTTGTTTCCCAGGCGAGCAATTGGCAGCATGTTCAGAACCATGTTTCTGTGAATAACTCCTGAACCGTAAGTCCTAGACGCTCGCTCTTGGCTGCATTCGATTCAGCTCGTGGCAGCCAGTCTAAAAAACACTATCTTGGACTTCTCTGCATGTTTCCCAGGCGAGCAATTGGCAGCATGTTCAGAACCATGTTTCTGTGAATAACTCCTGAACCGTAAGTCCTAGACGCTCGCTCTTGGCTGCATTCGATTCAGCTCGTGGCAGCCAGTCTAAAAAACACTATCTTGGACTTCTCTGCATGTTTCCCAGGCGAGCAATTGGCAGCATGTTCAGAACCATGTTTCTGTGAATAACTCCTGAACCGTAAGTCCTAGACGCTCGCTCTTGGCTGCATTCGATTCAGCTCGTGGCAGCCAGTCTAAAAAACACTATCTTGGACTTCTCTGCATGTTCCTAAGGCAAATGTTTCTAAAGCTAATTCTTGAACCGTAAGTCCTAGACGCTCGATCTTGGCGGCATTCGTCTCAGCGCCAGGCAATTAGTATAGGAGCACTGTGTTTGACTTCTCTGGATGTTTCCCAGGCGAGTTATTGACAAGTAAATCCTAGACGCTCGATCTTGGTTATTTTCGCTTTCGCGGCTGGCAGTAAAAGAACCATGTTTCTGTGAATAACTCCTGAACCGTAAGTCCTAGACGCTCGCTCTTGGCTGCATTCGATTCAGCTCGTGGCAGCCAGTCTAAAAAACACTATCTTGGACTTCTCTGCATGTTTCCCAGGCGAGCAATTGGCAGCATGTTCAGAACCATGTTTCTGTGAATAACTCCTGAACCGTAAGTCCTAGACGCTCGCTCTTGGCTGCATTCGATTCAGCTCGTGGCAGCCAGTCTAAAAAACACTATCTTGGACTTCTCTGCATGTTTCCCAGGCGAGCAATTGGCAGCATGTTCAGAACCATGTTTCTGTGAATAACTCCTGAACCGTAAGTCCTAGACGCTCGCTCTTGGCTGCATTCGATTCAGCTCGTGGCAGCCAGTCTAAAAAACACTATCTTGGACTTCTCTGCATGTTTCCCAGGCGAGCAATTGGCAGCATGTTCAGAACCATGTTTCTGTGAATAACTCCTGAACCGTAAGTCCTAGACGCTCGCTCTTGGCTGCATTCGATTCAGCTCGTGGCAGCCAGTCTAAAAAACACTATCTTGGACTTCTCTGCATGTTCCTAAGGCAAATGTTTCTAAAGCTAATTCTTGAACCGTAAGTCCTAGACGCTCGATCTTGGCGGCATTCGTCTCAGCGCCAGGCAATTAGTATAGGAGCACTGTGTTTGACTTCTCTGGATGTTTCCCAGGCGAGTTATTGACAAGTAAATCCTAGACGCTCGATCTTGGTTATTTTCGCTTTCGCGGCTGGCAGTAAAAGAACCATGTTTCTGTGAATAACTCCTGAACCGTAAGTCCTAGACGCTCGCTCTTGGCTGCATTCGATTCAGCTCGTGGCAGCCAGTCTAAAAAACACTATCTTGGACTTCTCTGCATGTTTCCCAGGCGAGCAATTGGCAGCATGTTCAGAACCATGTTTCTGTGAATAACTCCTGAACCGTAAGTCCTAGACGCTCGCTCTTGGCTGCATTCGATTCAGCTCGTGGCAGCCAGTCTAAAAAACACTATCTTGGACTTCTCTGCATGTTCCTAAGGCAAATGTTTCTAAAGCTAATTCTTGAACCGTAAGTCCTAGACGCTCGATCTTGGCGGCATTCGTCTCAGCGCCAGGCAATTAGTATAGGAGCACTGTGTTTGACTTCTCTGGATGTTTCCCAGGCGAGTTATTGACAAGTAAATCCTAGACGCTCGATCTTGGTTATTTTCGCTTTCGCGGCTGGCAGTAAAAGAACCATGTTTCTGTGAATAACTCCTGAACCGTAAGTCCTAGACTGCCTTGCTGAACTGTTGTCGTGTTGTGCTTCATCTCCATGCCTGTTCTGCTGCTCCACGCCTGACGTCTACCTGTCGGCTGGTCCCAGCCGAGCCTGCCTTGCTACTGTCTACATTGCCTCAGGTACCCTTTTCTGGACTATAGACTTTGTACAATACCTATTTGGCCAGCTGCCATCCCACTATGCGGTACCGCCCAGTGGGTCCCACCCCGCATCGTGACAGATAGATAGATATGTTACAAAACATACTTACCAACATTATAACGCGGGAGACATCAATTGACATTCTGGAGTACCATGCCATCTTTGCGGTGCTCTAAAAAATGGACATTTGGATTCTTCCTGTGATGTAATTTCCACTTCCTGATTCAAATGCCATTACTTTTCCGCAGCGAAATACGCAGTACACTGTGATTTGTTGCGGAAAAGTTGTCCCCCATTGACTAGTATTGAGAAAAAACTCATGAAATAAGTCCACTTTCCGCAGCAGGAATTGACATGCTGCGGTCTGAAAAATACGCACCGCAGGTCAATTTCTGCTCTGAATTTTTATGCAGCATGTGGATGAGATTTCTTAAATCTCATCCACTATGGTGCTACTGTATTCTGTTGTGTTTTTTCTGGCCGAAATTCCAGCTGGAAAAAACACAATTCCGTTACGTGTGGACAATACCTTACAATATATCATTATTTAGTCTGTACTTAATAATGCCAGAATCGCTGTTTTTTGGTAGGGTCGTCTCCCACAAAAAGTGAAATAAAGTGTGATCAAAAAGTTATGGCTCTCAAAATGTGGCAACAAAACGCAAATTTTATTTTTAACAATCAGTATTTTTGGAACAGTAGTAAAACATGAAAAAACAATAATTACTTACTGGTAATTGTTTTTTTGGAGCTCATGACAGCCCCATGCGAGGAGACCGCCCATCCCAGGACAGGAAACGTGAGGAGATAAAAAGGTTCATACCCCCTCCACACCTCAGTGATTTGCAAGAAAGGAAGTACCCGGAGGAGTGAGCGAAAAAAGTAAACCGGTATCTTGAAAGATAACACAAGAGGCAGAGATGAAAGGGATCCAAATCTGGTAAATGATAGTCCTATTCTGCCTAGGCCAGACCCTGACCTATGGAACTCCACACGGAGGAAAGTATAGAGGGTTAACTGACTCTCAGTAGCAAATAAAATCTCATAAGGGAGGGAATATAGGGTGCTGTCATGAGCTCCAAAAAAACAATTACCAGGAAGTAATTATTGTTTTTTCATCGCTCATGACAGCACCCATGCGGGTCTAGACTGGTAGTCATCAAGGAGGGATAGCCTGCAGGACTTTGCTACCAAAGGAGGCATCTTCACCAATAAGAACCTGCAGACGATAATGTCCTGCTTTCTCAGCCCACGAAGTGGCCACCGACCTAGTTGAATGAGCTCCAAACCTTACTGGTGGAGGAAAATATAAGGACACATAAGCTAAATGTATTGCCTGCTTAATCCATCTGGCAATGGATACTGTAGAAACCTTACTATCTCTACGAG
The DNA here is from genome assembly GCF_050947455.1 of Rhinoderma darwinii. NCBI lineage: Eukaryota > Metazoa > Chordata > Amphibia > Anura > Rhinodermatidae > Rhinoderma > Rhinoderma darwinii. The sequence goes on from NW_027464521.1 coordinate 37,856, forward strand.
GTCCCCTGAAACGGTAGGAGAAGATTCTCCCCTTTCCTCCAATGAGAAGTAACTTCTAGATATCTCAGAAGACAACTCCTGAGATCCAGGCAGTGGAATCTTTCTTCCTGAATGTTCTCGTGGGTTAGGAAAGAAGTAAGGTAGCACGACATCCTGTGAGGTATGGAACTTTAACACTACCTTTCGAAGGAAGGAGGGGAGTGGTTTAATGATCACCCTGTCATCCAATACCTTAGTATAAGGGGGGTGGGCTGATAAAACCTCAGTCTCAGAAATCCTCCTGGCAGATGTAATGGCCTTAAGGAAAGTACATTTTATGGTTAGTAGTCTGATATAAATATTTTCAATAGGCTCAAAGGGACTTTGAGAAAGACTTGAAAGGACAGTATTTAAATCCCAAGGTGGTACTTCAGACCTAAGACAGGATTCAGACGTGATGATGCTCGCATAAACTTCTTTACCCAGGGATGTTCGGCTAGCCTAACATAAAAAAAAAAGAACTTAATGCCGTGATCTGGACCTTCAGAGTACTGGGTCTAAGTCGTTTGTCTATACCTGCCTGTAGGAAATCTAGAATAACTGGTATGTTAGGATCTGTCAGAGAATCTTGTTCTGAACCTACAAACTTAGTAAAGGTGTTCCAACCCCTCAAGTAGATGTTAGATTTAACTTTCTTCTTACTGGCTAACAGTGTGTCTTTAATACCCTGGGAATAAGACAAAGGGGTGGGAAGGCAAATCCCAATTCCTGACCCCAGGACTGACTCAGGTGGAGTTCTGCCCAGAAGAAAATTGACTGTGTTAGTGCTTGGAGGTGAGAAGCTCTTGTCCCTCCTTGGCGATTTATGTAAGCCACTGATGTTGTGTTGTTTGAATAAATTCAGACATCCTTTCCCTGTAATAGGGGGCTCGCAGCTAGGAGAGCCTTCTTTATAACCACTTTCCCTGCCAGAGATCCTCCCCCAAGTGTGCCCCCCAACCCCATGGAATTGCGTCTGTTGTGAGGCTGACCAGGTTGTGAACTGACAAGGGCATCCCAGACTGGAGATTCTCTACCTTTGTCCACCACAGAAGAGATTCTCTCTTCTGAAGAAAGAAATAGTTGGTGGTGGTTTGCAGATGGCTAATTAAAAGGAAATCGGAAAAATGGCTTCAAGGACTTCCCCTGCTCTGTTTAGTGTTAAAAATGTTAATTGTTATTTATGATTCTGACCCATGTTGGGTCATGTGAATTATAGTAGGAATTCTCTGGTCGAATTCCTAAAGGAGTTATCCGAATGTTTCGGATTAAATTGCCTTTAAAATAATGTCAGTTAATAAACGGATGCTGTGGCCATTTCACATCCAACCTCGGTTGTCACGTGTCTTTATTGGAAGGGAAAGGGGAATAATAGGTTAACATGGTTAATTAGCACATGACTCTACTTAGGCTAGTCATGACTTTTCAGTTGACCGGTTCACACGCCGTGTATTTGACCCATTTTTTTTTTTTGTGCATTTTACGTGGGAGGGGGGGGGGGTGCTCGCCGCTCATTCTTAAAAACAGCTGATAAGCGGCTATGGAGTATCAGCGGTGCCCGTGCACACTCCACTCTGACACACACGCACACACACACAGGAAAAGTCTTAAGGGGGTCGTCCAGGAAAACATGGCGCTGCACCTGTCCTCAGGTCGTGTGTGGTATTACAGGTATTACAGCTCTGTCCTATTCACTTCAATGGAGGTGAACTGCAATACCAGACACAACCTGAGGACAGGTGCGGCACTGTGTCTCCAATCCGGACACCCCCTCTGTCCTGAGATGACCCGACGGCGGAGGCGGGTGTCAGAGCCACCCACCGCCATTACAGCTCCTTGTGGCAGCATCATATGATGCGCGGCTGCGAGGTTTTTGCGCAGCCGCCTTCATTATGACACTCCGTTTGGATGTTTGTAAACAGAAAAGCACGTGGTGTCACGAAAGCGGCGGTCTGTGAGAGAAAGGGGACAGACAGACACACACCTTACCTGCAGTACAGCTGGTCTTCATGATGGCACCTGCTATCTCCCTGCAAACAGCTGCTCTGCTGTGTGACTCTGACCTGCATCTGCGCAGTACAGAGCCAGAGAGCAGATACAATAGACGGGAGCTGTTCATTGACTACTATGCATTGTAGCTGCCGTATAGCATCTCTGCATGTGTCGTTAACCCCTTAAGGACGCAGCCTAGTTTGGGCCTTAAGGCTCAGAGCCCATTTTTGAAATCTGACATATTTCACTTTATGTGGTAATAACGTCGGAATGCTTAAACCTATCCAAGCGATTCTGATTGTTTTCTCGTGACATGTTCGTGGTAATATTTGGTCGATATATTCAGTGTTTATTGGTGAAAAATTGCAAAATTGTAAGAAAAAATAGCATTTTTCAGAATTTAAATGCATCTGCTTGTAAAACAGATGGTTATACCACCAAAAATAGTTACTAGTTCACATTTCCCATATGTCTACTTTAGATTGGCATCGTTTTTTGAACATTATTTTATTTTTCTTGGACGTTACAAGGCTTAGAACATAAACAGCAATTTCTCTTTTTTTTAAGAAAATTTCAAAAGCCTTTTTTTTAAGGTACCTGTTCAGTTCTGAAGTGGCTTTGAGGGGCCTATGTATTAGAAACCCCGATAAAACACCCCATTTTAAAAACTAGACCCCTCAAAGTATTCAAAACAGCATTTAGAAAGTTTTTTAACCCTCCAGGCATTTCACAAGAATTAAAGCAAAGTGGAGGTGAAATTTGCAAATTTCATTTATCTTGCTGAATTTCAATATTATTCAATTTTTTGGGTGTAACACAGAAGGTTTTACCAGAGAAACACTACTAAATATGTATTGTCCAGATTCTGCAGTTTTTAGAAATGTCCCACATGTGGCTCTAGTATGCTCGTGGACTAAAACACAAGCCCCAGAAGCAAAGAAGCACCTAGTGCATTTTGAGGCCTCTTTTTTAATAGAATATATTTTAGGCATCATGCCAGGTTTGAAGAGGTGTTGAGGTGCCAAAACAGTAGGAATTCCCCAATAGTGACCCCATTTTGGAAACGACACACCTCAAGGAATTCATTAATGGTTGTTGTTATCATTTTGACCATACAGTTTTTTCACAGCACCTATTTTAATTGGGCTGTGAAATAAAAAAAAAAATCATTTTTTCCAATAAGATGTCATTTGTGATCAAAATTTCCTATTTTCACAGGGAACAAAATACCCCATTTTGTTGCCCAAATTGTCCTGAGTGCGGCAATACCCCATTTGTGGTGATAAACTGCCGTTTGGGGACATGGAAGGAAAGGAGCGCTATGTGTTTGTTGGAGTCCAGATTTTGCTGGATTGGTTTTCAGGTGCCATGTCGCATTTGCAGAGTCCCAGAGGTATCAAAGCAATGGAAACCCACCAGAAGTGACCCCATTTTGGATACTACACCCCTCAAGGAATTCATTTATGGGTGTTGTGACCATTTTGACCACACAGTTTTTTCACAGAACTTATTTGAATTGGGCTGGGAATTAAAACAAAATTATTTTTTTCCAATAATATGTAGTTTTGGCTGAAAATTTCTTATTTTCACAAGAAATAAAATACCCCATTCTGTTGCGCAATTTGTCCTGAGTGTGGCAGTACCCCATTTGTGGTGATAAACTGCCGTTTGGGTCCATGGAAGGGCTCAGAAGGAAAGGACCACCATTTGGCCTACTGGGGATTTTTTGGTGCGAAGTCATGTATGCAGAAGCCCTTGAGGTACCAGTACAGTTGAAACCCCCAAGAAGTGACTCCGTTTTAAAAACTACACCCTTGAGGCATTCATCTAGAGGTGTAGTGAGCATTTTGACCAGAGACATACACCCCATAAACTGTAATGTGGGTTCTCACGGGTACGTCAATACCCTACATGTGGCTGTTATCATGTGGCAGGTACTGGCGGAATTGAACCCTCCCTTTAAAATCTACCAAGGACTCATCAATAGAAATACACTTCTCGGGGGTGAATGCTTGGGAAAACCGGGCACTGAAACGGACTAATAGGGGTCTCCATTTATACAAACGGTCAAAACTGGGGTCATCTCGGAGTCAGTATATATCAGTATAATGTAAGAAGCAAAGTATTGCCTAATTTATTTATTTTTTTAGGTTCCAGTTCAGTTCTGAAGTTGCTTTGAGGGGCCCATATATTAGAAACCCCTATCAAATACCCCATTTTAGAAACTAGACCCCTCAAAGTATTCACAACAGCATTTAGAAAGTTTATGAACCCTTTAGGTGTTTCACAGAAATTTAGAGCAAAGTAGAGGTGAAATTTACATTTTTTTTTTGTCAGAAAATCCTCTTTATACCATTTTTTTTATAACACAAAAGGATTTATCAGAGAAACACAACTAAATACTTATTGCCCAGATTCTGCAGTTTTGAGAAATATCCCACATGTGGCCCTAGTGCGGTAATGGACTGAAGCCCCGGCCTCCGAAGCAAAGGAGCACCTAGTGGATTTTGAGGCCTCTTTTTTATTAGGCACCATGTCCGGTTTGAAGAGGTCTTGTGGTGCCAAAACATTGGGAACCCCCCAAAAGTGACCCCAATTTGGAAACTAGACCCCTTGAGGAATCCATTGTAGTTTTCTTGGGGTGCATGCGGCTTTTTGATCCGTTTTTATTCTATTTTTAGGTGGCGTGGTGACTAATACTCAGCAATTCTACTATTGTTTTTGTATTCTTTTTTTTTACTGCGTGCACCGTGCGCTATAAATGACATATTCACTTTATTCTGCGGGGCGATACGATTACGTTGATACCAGATGTTTATAGTTTTTTTTTATGTCTTATGGCGTTTGCACAATAAAATACGTTTTGTAAACAATCATTCACTTTTTGTGTTACCTTATTCTAAGAGCCATAACGTTTTTATTTTTCAATCAATAAAGTCGTGCGAGGACTTATTTTTTGCGTAACGAACTGTAGTTTCAATAAGTACAATTTTTCGGTACATGCGACTTTTTGATCTCTTTTTATTCCATTTTTTGGGAGGTGAAGTGACCAAACAATTGTGATTGTGGTTCGGTTTATTATGATTTTCTTTTACAGCGTTCACCGTGCGGGATAAATAATGAAATAATTTTGTAGTTCAGGCCGTTACGGACGCGGCGATACAAATTATGTATAGTTTATTTGTTTGTTTATATATTTTTATTAATAATAAATGACTGATAAGGGAAAAAGGGGGATTTTTACTTTTAATACTTTTAAAACTTTCATTTTCTTATTTTTACACATCTTTTTTTAACTTTTTTTTTTACTGTATTAATTGTCCCACTAGGGGACTTGAGGGCAGGAGGCCCTGATCGCAATTCTAATACACTGCACTACATGCGTAGTGCAGTGTATTAGAACTGTCAGCTACTCACTGACAGCAAGCATAGTGGGTCCTGACATTGTCAGGACCCACTAGGCTTCCGTCTATGGCATAGCCGGACGCCATTGTTTGGTGTCCGGTTGCCATATTCACCATCGCCGGCCGCTATCGTGTAGCAGGCCGGCGATGGCAACTTAACCCCTAAAAATCCGCAATCTCTATAGAACGCGGCTTTTAAGGGGTTAATCAGCGGGGACACAGCGATCGGTCCCCGCTGTAGGAGCTGTGACAGCTGCTGAACAAGACAGCAGCTGTCACAGCTCCTGTATGTGTCTGGAGGACGGCCAAAATGGCCGTTACTCCCGAGACGTGCTATTGTCATGGAGCGCGAACGCTATGGTTACCATGACCTAATAGTACGTCCAGGAGCAGGAAGGGGTTAATCGACAGATTTTAAAAAAAAATGGCTGCCCCCATAGTGAAGTAAAAGATCGAAAAAAGAACAAAGTAAAACAAACACACACATAAATAAAACTTTTTAGTAACATACTAAAAGCAATATTATATAAAAAAAAATAATTCACGACACCCATCCTTTAATCTTATCTGCAGTCTCCATTCTCTAGTGAGATAAGAAGTAGAGACACATTAACTTATAAGGACCTTGAGGGGTGAAGAATTATTCTAATGCATTGAAATATTCTCATTGGCTAAATCAGCGTCATTATCATATTGTAGATTGGCTGAAATCAAGGCCTACACCTTTCCGGTCATTATACTTATATACTTGTTTGCATCAATAAAGACCAGAGAAGGATTTAGAGCATACAAGCATGGTCTCGTGTCATCTTTTCTCTCAGACAGATATATATATATATATATATATATATATATATATATATATCACCTATGATTTGGAAACTGGATAAATCACTGGAGTGCGGGTATCGGTTGACATACCCATTACAAATTTCAGTCGAATATATTTGCCAAGATTGCGTTTACATGCCTCTAGGGGGCTTTTCTCTGGATCAACATAGCAGGAAAATAGGCTGAAACGGATTGCCTTATGCAGAGGTGTAACTACCTCCATGGCAGCGATAGCAGTTACTACAAGGCCCGAGGACTCAGGGGGCCCTATCAACATTATACTCTGAAACCTATAGAGAAAAGAGGTCAAGTACGCTCAAGGTAATATGTGATAGAAAAAACTTCTTTATTAACAGATACAAAAAACAGGACAATTAAAAAATGAGTCATACAGTGTAAAGTTGGCGTCAGCCCATGTGGTATACAAATATTAATGGTAACACATGATGTAAAGAATGAGTAGCAAGACCCGGGATTAATACTGTTGTAATTTAGACAGTCTTGAATGCATTTGGCTATACGTAACACAGCATAAGTAAATGGCGCAGGAAAAGATCTTCAGGTTGAAACCACCATTATATGGGGGTTATAAACGGTGTAATCAAATATATGTGGCCAATACACATGGATGAAGTCATTCACATATGAGAAACACAGTTAGCAAATGTTGTAGAGTGTAAGCCGTAAGTGTAATTGGTAGCACAATATGGTGTAGCTAAGGCAAATGCAGGTGAAAGTCAAAGATCTGGATCCTATTACCAACAGATAGCCAGATGCATAAGAAAGAAAGTAGTATTACGTACCCGGATTCATATGACCAACATGGGGGAGACGCCAGTCCCGACGCGCATTTCGGCTGATGCCTTCGTCCGGGGATGGCGTCTTCCCGGCGGGACCCTCCCTTAAATATAGGCATGATTAGACCGTAATTGGTGTCAGTGGGTGATGTCGGCGGTACTCGGCGACAGGCCGGGGGTAGCAAGATGGCTATACACGTCTATATATATGTGTGTATAGAATTGATCTAATATGCTGTAGTGTATTGTATGTATGTATAATTTTTGTTGCTATGTGTATGTATGTATGATTACAGATACTATTCCGCACTGGTCTATATGATGTTACATGCACAGAAATTTTAATATATAGATGTATGGATATTTTTGTACTGATTTATGCCAATTAATATATATTTTTGTATTTTTTGTATATATTTTTACGTATTCTTTGTGCATGTATATATCTATTTATTAGTGATATATTTATATTTACGGATATTATTCCCTATGCATTTATATGTACATGCGGTATCTATTTATGACATCCAACATATATATTTTTGTATCCTGTTTTGTATGTTTTATGTATATGTGTGTATATATATATATATATATATATATTTATATATTTTTATATCTTTATTTTCATTTATTTATGATGTATATATACATGAGTATTGGTGAACATGCACCTGCATTTATATAAATCTGTGTATACATTATTTTTCCATTTTATTTATTTATTTACATAACTGTATAATATATTGTATGTATATTTTTATATACACATATGTAACACCTTCTCATATTTCCTTTATTTTGTCCACACATTATTCAACATGTTTCTTATATTTTCACCATTAAATCCATTCTCACTATTCACACCGTTATTAATTCATTGTTTCACTTTATTTATTTATTTTTGTACACAGTCGTACAATACACTGTATATTGTTTATATATATACATATATAACACTTTTTTATTAATCTACACATTTCTTACATCTTTATTTATTCATTTATTCACCTCTCTTCGGTCCCCACTTTTTTATTTAATTATTTAAATTTTTAGTTATCATGGACCGTCTTCTCATGTCACATCACATATATTTGTGTTTTTCTTCTTCTTTTCATATCTTTCCTTTGTTTTCCGTTGTTTTCTTCCCCTTTTTGTCTTTGTTTCCTTCTCTTCTCTTGTTTCTTACCAATTTACCAGCATATAGGTCGTATTTGCATCCCCTAACAACATTTATTGTTTTCAAGTCTTCTTAATGCACTCACATATTCCCATCGCTAATGTTATCAGTATTTCCAATTTACATCTCCCCTCTGAGTAGTACCTGGGTGTAGGAGGTGTGCGCTGGCGGGGGGTGGGGGAGTGGCTCACTCACACTCGGCCGAGTCTTCAATCCTGGTTGGACGTGGGCGGCGCTGTCAGACAGCGTCCGCGCACTTCCGCCTGGATGACGCGGTACCGGAAGTGGGGAGTAGCCATCTTGCTACCCCCGGCCTGTCGCCGAGTACCTCCGACATCACCCACTGACACCAATTACGGTCTAATCATGCCTATATTTAAGGGAGGGTCCCGCCGGGAAGACGCCATCCCCGGACGAAGGCATCAGCCGAAATGCGCGTCGGGACTGGCGTCTCCCCCATGTTGGTCATATGAATCCGGGTACGTAATACTACTTTCTTTCTTATGCATCTGGCTATCTGTTGGTAATATGATCCAGATCTTTGACTTTCACCTGCATTTGCCTTAGCTACACCATATTGTGCTACCAATTACACTTACGGCTTACACTCTACAACATTTGCTAACTGTGTTTCTCATATGTGAATGACTTCATCCATGTGTATTGGCCACATATATTTGATTACACCGTTTATAACCCCCATATAATGGTGGTTTCAACCTGAAGATCTTTTCCTGCGCCATTTACTTATGCTGTGTTACGTATAGCCAAATGCATTCAAGACTGTCTAAATTACAACAGTATTAATCCCGGGTCTTGCTACTCATTCTTTACATCATGTGTTACCATTAATATTTGTATACCACATGGGCTGACGCCAACTTTACACTGTATGACTCATTTTTTAATTGTCCTGTTTTTTGTATCTGTTAATAAAGAAGTTTTTTCTATCACATATCACCTTGAGCGTACTTGACCTCTTTTCTCTATAGGTTTCTTAGTAATGCTATGGTCGGAGTACCAGGTCATATTGGGTTATATGTGTGTTCTCCTCAGTCTATAGTTATAGCTATTTGTGTTACTTTGATTTTTATAGACATATAAAGATACATATTCTTGGAGTTCACACGATTCCTGCTTGTGTACATGTTGGTTATCAACATTATACTCTGCAGAGTGCCTGGGTCATCCTGTATGGTGATATTTGTCTGTGGCATTTCTATGTGGTCATAGTGTGAAATTACTTGGTCCTTGTAAAATAGTATTGCATGTTAAAAAAAATTCTAACAATGCTTAACTGTTAAATTATTCCAAAACCTTTAAAGGCATGGTGTCGCCCGAAAAACATGTTTTTTTTTTAAAATTTAAACATTTAGTGTGTGGGTGATTAAACATTGTTCAAATTTTTTTTATTTTTTTCGCGAGTCAGGAAATATTATAAATTTTTTCAAATTTATAATACTACCCATTTTTGGTCACTAGATGGAGCTAGTTCCCAAAATTGCAGCATTGCAACATTGGGTTAAAAGCTCTCGCTCTAGTGAGCTCTCAGCATCCCCCCCTCCTTTATCCTGGCTAGTGCCGGGATAAACGAGGGGTTTGAAAGGTTTAACCTCCTACACTGTGTGTCGCCATTTTTTGAGGTAACCCACAGTGTAGTAGGTTTACATACAGTAGTAAACACACACAAACACTAACATACATTGAAATCGCTTACCTGCTCCTGCCGCCGCGGCTCCCTCCGGCCCGTCCGCTCCCTTTGCTGCCGCTGTTCCATGTGCACAAGTCCGGAAGCCGCGACCGGAAGTAGTAATATTACAGTCCGGCCGCGACTTCCGGTCCACAGGAAAATGGCGCCGGACGGCGCCAATTTCGAATAGGACTGTGTGGGAGCGGCGCATGCGCAGTTCCCACACAGACGCCGTACACGGACGTGAATGGGACGGGAGCCGTTCACAGTCCCTATGGGACTGTGGCTGCCGTACTCCATGTCTGTGTGTGTCGTTAATCGACACACACAGAAATGGAACAAAAAATGGCAGCCCCCATAGGGAAGAAAAAGTGTAAAAATAAGAAACAGTAAAACACAAACACACAAATGAATATAAACGTTTTTATTACAGCACTAACATCTTTAACATATAAAAAAATTATTTGCCATGACACTGTTCCTTTAAGGATAAGTGTACACTTGGCACCCTACAGTAGTTGGGCTTTACCATTACCAACTTTTTTTTTACTGTTTGTCACAGTCAAAGCTAGGATTTATCACCTGTGGAAAAGGTTGTTTGCTACCATATCTAAATATACTAGCCGACCCCTTTGAGTGCACTGGAAACATGTCCCAGCCGCTGTAGTAATGGTTGTCGGGTGACTGAGGATGTGTTATTGTAGAACAGATTATGTGTTGGGTACCATGGAATCTGTTAATTTCACATATTTTATCATTCACACGGCTTCCATTTACATACTGAAGTTAATGGTGTCCAGTGGTTTGATGGTTTTTCTTTGTTGCCGCCGTCTACTGGTTGATTTTATGTGTATGTAATGTATAAATGAATAGGGAGTTGGTCACATGACATTGAGAGGCTTCTGTGTAAAGCTTCTGGAACCTTGAGGAAGGAGTCTCCTGGCTTAAAGGGAACCCGTCACAAGCATTACACCTATTGAACTTCACTTATCCCTCGCTGGCCGCTGCTATCAAAAGTTCATTGCCGTTATCCCCTTTCTTAAACTCCTCCTCCAACTGTAATTAACAGTCTGCAAACATTTTGCGCCTTTTATCGTAATAATCCGATTTCCCTTTGTGCGCACACACCAGAATAGGACATCATTGCACAAGCGCGGGATTGTGTGTGCTGGGGAAGGCGAGGAGCTGTCAATCAAAAGTAAGGAGGCGGGGTAAACTCAAAGACGAGAATGAATATATGACTTTTCAAACTAAGATTTGACTCTTATGCTCATTTGCATACGGTGTAGGAACACTAAAAAAACTGAATACTAAAGCTAGAGAGCCGACTAAGAACACCATTATAGGTTATATAGAAATTATTTTTCACCCACTACCACCAGGTATTGCTGGTTTAATAGGTGAAATGCTGGTGACAAACTGCCACCTCCTCGTGGTGAACTTGGGAGATCCAACCTGGCATAGCCAGAGGAAGGCCGTTTCACATAAGCATCTTAGAGAATAACGAAGATAGGCCTCAAGCCCAGTTCCTTTCTTCCTCAACATCCAGGAATCACACCTCTATCCAAGTCCACGCTAAGAAGGCATGAAGATTATCCTGCTCCATAAGGAGAAGTCAATATCCAGCCAGACGGGAGAGCTGTGCAAGGAATCTTCTGCTTCACCACTCTTTTAATGGTTTGGGCGGAGTAGGTGCACCGTGGCTTCCATGTCACATTCATTTGCATACAATCTGATCCCCAGAGTTGTGCAGCATCAAATTGTGAGTAACCCTAATGTGAAGATACAAATATACACCTCAGTGAGCGAAGTGGAGAAGGCACTCGGAGGCACCGCTCATCCCTGCAGATGGCTCCAACCACCAGAAGACCACTTCAAAGGGATAACACCCTATGAAGTCTTCAAATGATCTACCGTTTTGGGGGACGCATACCCCCGATGCGACCCCCCCCACCATTTTGTACTGACCAACCTCAAGGACTCCCCCTGCCACAGCGAAACAGGCCTTGACCACCTTAAGCCTGTGAGTCCCTCCAAACCACCAGCGCCCTCTCAATTCCTTCTGCTAAGGCCAGGCTCCACAAATCAATTCCAACTTCGGTCAAATGTACCCCATCACTCCTCCAATAATTTCCGACTCCTGACTCCAAGTCCCTGTGTCGAACACAAATGCCCCCGTTCTTGGCAACAAAACATGACACCGCCCGGTTTACCTTAATGCGGGCTTTGTTAACCCTCTCGACTGATCTCGCTAAACGCCAAAACTTCCTCGGAACTATGTCCGATCAAACAATCACTAGGTGAGGATAAGATGCCCATAAACACGATAAATCGTGTTTAATATCCCGAACTAACTCCCGAAACGGGCGCACCCCTTGTTCATTCCCCCCCACATGTAACACCAGAACCTCCGGAACCCTATCTAACTGAGAGTATGTTTGAAACTCGGTCAGTACCCGGCTCCATAACATACCTCGGAATCCCAGCCAGTGTAAAACCGCATCGTGCCACTGAATGCGAAGCTGGCGGCCATCTGGGCGAACGTCCGCCCGCAGTGCCCCCCAGTGCACAAAAGAGTGTCCTAAAACCCACACTAAACAAGGGCGATGATCTGAAAAGAAAGAACAAGCACCTCACATGAAAACAATCAAAGCAAAATTACCCACTCACAACAAATGAGTGCGCACATAAGTCCGAAACCTATTGGACTCCCACCGGCCAATGCGACGCACACCCTCATCATCCAACCCCCAACGCCCCGCTTCAGTAGCAGCACCGATCCTGAATGAGTGAGAAGAGTAATATCCCTGCCCCACGCCAACCTCAGCCAAGCATTTTTTAAATACAGCACCAAATTGATACCTGGACAAAAACTAGCCATTCTCATGACGGAGCAATGGCGACTCAGGCACCCCACCCCGTGGCTTAAAAGCAACCATACAAGCAACCGGACACATCGCCGCCCCCGGGAGGGCAAACAACACTATCCGCTTACCCTGGCCCACTTGGACTGCCGCAAAAACAACTCGAGTCTATCCCCATACAGACCCACATCCTCCTGTCGAAATCCCCCAGCCCTCTCCGCACTAGGAGAAACCAACTCCCCGATTCTGAGTGCTCCAAAAAATGCGAGGGAAAAAGCGAAACGAAACAACTCTACCTCATAAGGTGAATTACAAACAGCCCCCAGTGATGCGCCCAACGAACCAAGGAGGGTAAATGAAACGGGTCGCCTCTGTTCTGCTTCAGCCCTGCCGCGACGCAAACCTTTCAAAGCTTGCCTTACTAAAAAATGCTTGGACACATCCTAGAAACCCCGTAATTTAAATCCAAACGCCAAACCAGCAACAAAACGATTCACTTTAGCCAGGGAAAACCATGACTCCCAAGCATCCCCCAACCAGTGCAACAATGCTACCAACCTGTCTTGCTCCGTTCTGACGTTACCCAACACTCTTACCCACTCCTCCCACTGCTGCCAACAAGCCAAATAAGCTCTCCAAGTCACACTAGCCAGAGACCGCTCAATCAACCGTTCCACGGGACCGAAATCAGATCCCAGAGATGTTCCGGGCAAGCCAAACCGAACAGCTCCGCTCCCGGTGCCAATTGACGAAAAAGATCCCACTGCGAGCGAGAAAGAGCATCAGCAATACAATTGGAAACCACTGGTACATGCACCGCAACTACACACGTGTTTAAAGACAAGCACACCAAAACTAGGTGACGCAACAACTGAACCACAGGTGGAGAAGATGCTGATAAGTTGTTAATTGCTAACACCACCCCCATGTTATCGCAGTGGACACGAACATTTTTATCCCTGAGCCTGTCCCCTCAAATGGTCACCGCAACCACAATGGGAAACAGCTCGAGCAGGGCCAGATTTCGCGTAAGACCACTGATCACCCAGCTGTCCGGCCAGTTCCCCGCACACCATTGACCTCCTGCATATGCGCCAAAACCACCGGACCCCGCCGCGCCAGTAAACAGCTCCAACTCGCCCATATCCTGTACCGGTGACATCCACAGCGATTTACCGTTATATTGCCCGAGAAACGCATCCCAGACCTGCAGATCCGCTCTGTGATCCAAACCAATCCTCACAAAATGGTGGGACCCCGGATACCCGCCGTCGCTGCCGCCAATTGCCTACTAAAAATTCTACCCATTGGCATAATCCGAAAGGCAAAGTTCAACTTCCCCAGCAGCGACTGGAGATTGCGCAAAGTGATCTTCTTCAATCGGCAAGCCCGCCTTACCTCCTGCCGCGATGGCAGTAATTTATCCTCAGGAAGCCTGCACTTCATTGCAACTGAATCAATTTCGATCCCTAAAAAAACAAATGGTAGAGACCGGGCCCTCCGTTTTACCAGGCGCCAGCGGGATTCCAAAATCCATCGCAACCTTCTGCAATGAATACAATACGTTACCGCAAACGGGGGAACCGCTAGGGCCGACGCACAAAAAATCATCAAGATAATGTATTAATGAATCCACCCCAGCTACGCCCTTCATCACCCATTCCACGAAACTACTAAATGCCTCGAAGTATGCGCAAGAAAAAGAGCACCCCATTGGAAGACACCTATCGACATAAAACCCACCGTTCCAGAAGCAACCCAACAGCCGTTGGCTCTCTGGATGTACCGGCAGCAACCGAAAAGCCGCCTCGATGTCAGTCTTTTCCAACAACGCCCCGGGCCCCGCCTCCCGCACTAACGCCACCGCTTTGTCGAATGCTGTGTAAACAACCGAGCATAAGTCGTGATCTATCCCGTCATTCACGGACGATCCCCTGGGAAAAGACAAATGCTGAATCAGACGGAATTTATGAGGCTCCCGCTTTGGCACAACTCCCAAGGGGGATACCACTAGATTCTCTATCGGCGGCTCGGCAAAACGCCCGGCCATGCGACCCAACGACACTTCTTTCAAAAGCTTTTCCGAAACGACCGCCGTGTGCAAATAAGCCGATTTAAGGTTGCGTCGTGTAACCGGAACCTCATGTGGAGGAGGGGGGATAACAAAACCAAACAAAAACCCTTCGTAAATTAACCTGGCTGCAACTCTATTCGGATATTCACTTAGATACGGGGCCATCCTTTCCACCCTCACCGGCGACCGCCCCTTGACCAACGGCAGAAGACTGAGGGCCCGACCGCCTACCTTTTCGCATGCATTTTGCGGCCCCATGTGAGGACCCGTTGCACTCCGAACAGACATTCTTAAATTTACACGTGGCACCGAACTTACATTGGCCATCGTTGAATTGCCAGCAGAATCCCAACTTTGACCAAGAGCCCTGTCCGGACTGACTAGACTGACCACCTTGGCCAACGCTCCCGGGAAAGGACTGCTTAACCGGGGCCGTAACTCGTAATCACAGCGCAATATCCTTTTGATCCCACCTGATCGCCGGCTGGACCGCCTTCCGCTGGCGAAATTGCTCGTCATACCGCAACCACGCCTGACCCCCGTACGCCCGATAGGCCTCCCCGATGGCATCAAAATAACAAAACAACGCCGAGCAATTTTCCGACGCCTTTTCTCCGATCACGCTTGCCAAAATAGCAAAAGCTTGCGACCAATTGACAAACGTCTGCGGGATAAGCCTATACCGCCGACGTTCCTCTTCCTCCTTCTTACTCTCATCCCGCTTGCCCTTATCCAAATTGAATTTAGCAAGCGGCAGAAGAGAAAAAATTTCCACGTACTCGTCCTTCCAAATCCGCTCACGGACCTCCTGCTTAAGGTGAGCCCCTAAAGGGCCCTCAAAACAGACATAAACCTCGCCCCGAGCACGATCATCAAGCCGAATTCTATCCCCATCCGTCGGCGCCTCGGTTTGGACAGACACTGCTACCGCGTCTTTGGCCACCCCCGGAACGTCACCACCCACGGACCGCGACTGTACCTCCCGAGGACCCTTCCCAAACCACTACCGGGGACCCCGCCGAAACTACAGACGCCGCTGCCCTATCTAAGCGCCTGACTAACTCGCGCAAACAACCCACTAAATCTGATAAGCCATCGCGCCCGACAACGCCACCGACAGCCGACACCTCCGCGCTCGCTGCCCCACCCCCAACACCCGACATGAAAATTGCTGGATATGGTAGAGTAGGAGTTATACACTCACCAGGCTGCCCAGGCGCTGTGTTCCCGTCAGCCGGAAAATTCTGACCGCGTTGCGACCCATCTAGCTCTCCATTTTCCAGATCCTCTCTTGCTGCCGATTGGTACTCGCACCGACATCTCCGACACGGGGATCCCGGCACGCTGGCAGAGGGGCCGACAACCTGCCGCCTGACCGCAGGGACCCAGACTTCTGACCGAACCTGTTGCCGCGTCGTCGTTGCCGATCTTGACGTCCTCACCGATGCTCTCGAGGAAGCCTGCCCCCTGGCCGGAACATCACCATGCGGGGCGGCCGTGGACTGCATTCCGAAAACTGCATCTGAAGGTGGAGGCGTGACAGGGAGCCCTGCCTGCGACTCCCTGGGGATTCCTGCCAGGATGCAGGCCCTGGGAGGAGGCGCCCGTCCCAGCAGCCTGGCCTGCAGCATCCTTATAAGGGCCCCCCCTGCAACGCCGGGCCCGCGGGGCCACATCCGGACTCAACCGTTCAGGTGGGCGGGTTCTCCGGGAGCGGCGGGGTGACCGAGCCTGAGCCACCGCCGCTCCCGCTGACGCCCTCTGCTTTATCGGAGCAGGGGCAGTAATCATCATCTCTCCCCCCACCACCCTGTCACCAGCGTCTGAGAGGGGGGCGGGGGAGGGGAGCGCATCCATGCGGGCCGCCGACACAGAGCGCCGGGCTCGGCACGAAGACGGGCCCGCCTGAGGAATCCGGGCCAGCGTCGCCACTGTCTCCTCCAGCCAGCCCGGATCGTGGTACGCAGCTGCTGCCCGCAGCTGCTCAAGCAGCAGGACCGGAGACGCCATCAGGTAAGCAAGAAGGGGAGCTGACTACTTTACTTGTTGTTCCTCCCACTGCTTCCGGCTCAATGCCGAAAACAGCGGGAGGAACAGATAACACCCCCGGCTCCTCCCCTCTCCATCTCCTCCCTCTCCCTGCCTCAACTAACCCTCTCTTTTCTATTGGCTGACCCTCCCTCCGTGCTGCCGTCCAGCCTCTTCTTTCCCTTCACTTTCATCATTCTGAGGCCAGGTTTACACGAGCGTGTGCATTTTGCGCACACAAAAAACGTGTGCACCCCGGACAGCTGTCCGTGTGTCAGCCCCGTATGATGCGCGGCTGCATGCTTTTCACGAAGCCGCCATTATTATGATACTCCATTTGGATGTTTGTAGCACGGCGTGCTTTTCTGTTTTCATTCATCCTTTACAGTGCTGTTGCGCGAATCACGCGCGTCCCACGGAAGTGCTTCCATGTGACATGCGCGGCCCCATAGACTAATATAGGTCTCTGCGACGCGCGTGAAAATCACGGACATATAACACGCTCGTGTAAATGAGCCCTAAGGGTATGTTCACACGAAATGTTTTTAGCTGAAAAATCGGAAGCAGAACGCCTACAAGCATCTACCCATTGGTTTTAATGGGAAATACGGCGTTCTGTACCGACAGGGTGTTTTTTACGTGGTCGTTTTCCAAAACCGGCACGTAAAAAGACGCCCACCAAAATGAAGTGCACATCACTTCTTGGGACGTTTTTGGAGCAGTTTTTCATTGACTTTATAGAAAAACAGCTCCAAAAACGGCTGTTAAAAAACGCAAGTTTGATTAAAAAATGGCTGAAAATCAGGAAAATTCCGCTACACATTCTCTTTAAATTTAAACAGAGTGCTTCTCTAAGGTTCATCACCCCCTCCCTCATGGTAAACAATGTAATTGTCCATTTGACCAAGGCTAATTGATCTGCTTCTTACAAGAGTAATGCATGGGAAACATCCAGAGAAGTCAAACACAGTGCTCCTATACTAATTGCGTGGCGCTGAGACGAATGCCGCCAAGATCGAGCGTCTAGGACTTACGGTTCAAGAATTAGCTTTAGAAACATTTGCCTTAGGAACATGCAGAGAAGTCCAAGATAGTGTTTTTTAGACTGGCTGCCACGAGCTGAATCGAATGCAGCCAAGAGCGAGCGTCTAGGACTTACGGTTCAGGAGTTATTCACAGAAACATGGTTCTGAACATGCTGCCAATTGCTCGCCTGGGAAACATGCAGAGAAGTCCAAGATAGAGTTTTTTAGACTGGCTGCCACGAGCTGAATCGAATGCAGCCAAGAGCGAGCGTCTAGGACTTACGGTTCAGGAGTTATTCACAGAAACATGGTTCTGAACATGCTGCCAATTTCTCGCCTGGGAAACATGCAGAGAAGTCCAAGATAGTGTTTTTTAGACTGGCTGCCACGAGCTGAATCGAATGCAGCCAAGAGCGAGCGTCTAGGACTTACGGTTCAGGAGTTATTCACAGAAATATGGTTCTGAACATGCTGCCAATTGCTCGCCTGGGAAACATGCAGAGAAGTCCGAGATAGTGTTTTTTAGACTGGCTGCCACGAGCTGAATCGAATGCAGCCAAGAGCGAGCGTCTAGGACTTACGGTTCAGGAGTTATTCACAGAAACATGGTTCTGAACATGTTGCCAATTTCTCGCCTGGGAAACATGCAGAGAAGTCCAAGATAGTGTTTTTTAGACTGGCTGCCACGAGCTGAATCGAATGCAGCCAAGAGCGAGCGTCTAGGACTTACGGTTCAGGAGTTATTCACAGAAACATGGTTCTTTTACTGCCAGCCGCGAAAGCGAAAATAACCAAGATCGAGCGTCTAGGATTTACTTGTCAATAACTCGCCTGGGAAACATCCAGAGAAGTCAAACACAGTGCTCCTATACTAATTGCGTGGCGCTGAGACGAATGCCGCCAAGATCGAGCGTCTAGGACTTACGGTTCAAGAATTAGCTTTAGAAACATTTGCCTTAGGAACATGCAGAGAAGTCCAAGATAGTGTTTTTTAGACTGGCTGCCACGAGCTGAATCGAATGCAGCCAAGAGCGAGCGTCTAGGACTTACGGTTCAGGAGTTATTCACAGAAACATGGTTCTGAACATGCTGCCAATTGCTCGCCTGGGAAACATGCAGAGAAGTCCAAGATAGTGTTTTTTAGACTGGCTGCCACGAGCTGAATCGAATGCAGCCAAGAGCGAGCGTCTAGGACTTACGGTTCAGGAGTTATTCACAGAAACATGGTTCTGAACATGCTGCCAATTGCTCGCCTGGGAAACATGCAGAGAAGTCCAAGATAGTGTTTTTTAGACTGGCTGCCACGAGCTGAATCGAATGCAGCCAAGAGCGAGCGTCTAGGACTTATGGTTCAGGAGTTATTCACAGAAACATGGTTCTGAACATGCTGCCAATTGCTCGCCTGGGAAACAAGCAGAGAAGTCCAAGATAGTGTTTTTTAGACTGGCTGCCACGAGCTGAATCGAATGCAGCCAAGAGCGAGCGTCTAGGACTTACGGTTCAGGAGTTATTCACAGAAACATGGTTCTTTTACTGCCAGCCGCGAAAGCGAAAATAACCAAGATCGAGCGTCTAGGATTTACTTGTCAATAACTCGCCTGGGAAACATCCAGAGAAGTCAAACACAGTGCTCCTATACTAATTGCCTGGCGCTGAGACGAATGCCGCCAAGATCGAGCGTCTAGGACTTACGGTTCAAGAATTAGCTTTAGAAACATTTGCCTTAGGAACATGCAGAGAAGTCCAAGATAGTGTTTTTTAGACTGGCTGCCACGAGCTGAATCGAATGCAGCCAAGAGCGAGCGTCTAGGACTTACGGTTCAGGAGTTATTCACAGAAACATGGTTCTGAACATGCTGCCAATTGCTCGCCTGGGAAACATGCAGAGAAGTCCAAGATAGAGTTTTTTAGACTGGCTGCCACGAGCTGAATCGAATGCAGCCAAGAGCGAGCGTCTAGGACTTACGGTTCAGGAGTTATTCACAGAAACATGGTTCTGAACATGCTGCCAATTTCTCGCCTGGGAAACATGCAGAGAAGTCCAAGATAGTGTTTTTTAGACTGGCTGCCACGAGCTGAATCGAATGCAGCCAAGAGCGAGCGTCTAGGACTTACGGTTCAGGAGTTATTCACAGAAATATGGTTCTGAACATGCTGCCAATTGCTCGCCTGGGAAACATGCAGAGAAGTCCGAGATAGTGTTTTTTAGACTGGCTGCCACGAGCTGAATCGAATGCAGCCAAGAGCGAGCGTCTAGGACTTACGGTTCAGGAGTTATTCACAGAAACATGGTTCTGAACATGTTGCCAATTTCTCGCCTGGGAAACATGCAGAGAAGTCCAAGATAGTGTTTTTTAGACTGGCTGCCACGAGCTGAATCGAATGCAGCCAAGAGCGAGCGTCTAGGACTTACGGTTCAGGAGTTATTCACAGAAACATGGTTCTTTTACTGCCAGCCGCGAAAGCGAAAATAACCAAGATCGAGCGTCTAGGATTTACTTGTCAATAACTCGCCTGGGAAACATCCAGAGAAGTCAAACACAGTGCTCCTATACTAATTGCGTGGCGCTGAGACGAATGCCGCCAAGATCGAGCGTCTAGGACTTACGGTTCAAGAATTAGCTTTAGAAACATTTGCCTTAGGAACATGCAGAGAAGTCCAAGATAGTGTTTTTTAGACTGGCTGCCACGAGCTGAATCGAATGCAGCCAAGAGCGAGCGTCTAGGACTTACGGTTCAGGAGTTATTCACAGAAACATGGTTCTGAACATGCTGCCAATTGCTCGCCTGGGAAACATGCAGAGAAGTCCAAGATAGTGTTTTTTAGACTGGCTGCCACGAGCTGAATCGAATGCAGCCAAGAGCGAGCGTCTAGGACTTACGGTTCAGGAGTTATTCACAGAAACATGGTTCTGAACATGCTGCCAATTGCTCGCCTGGGAAACATGCAGAGAAGTCCAAGATAGTGTTTTTTAGACTGGCTGCCACGAGCTGAATCGAATGCAGCCAAGAGCGAGCGTCTAGGACTTATGGTTCAGGAGTTATTCACAGAAACATGGTTCTGAACATGCTGCCAATTGCTCGCCTGGGAAACAAGCAGAGAAGTCCAAGATAGTGTTTTTTAGACTGGCTGCCACGAGCTGAATCGAATGCAGCCAAGAGCGAGCGTCTAGGACTTACGGTTCAGGAGTTATTCACAGAAACATGGTTCTTTTACTGCCAGCCGCGAAAGCGAAAATAACCAAGATCGAGCGTCTAGGATTTACTTGTCAATAACTCGCCTGGGAAACATCCAGAGAAGTCAAACACAGTGCTCCTATACTAATTGCCTGGCGCTGAGACGAATGCCGCCAAGATCGAGCGTCTAGGACTTACGGTTCAAGAATTAGCTTTAGAAACATTTGCCTTAGGAACATGCAGAGAAGTCCAAGATAGTGTTTTTTAGACTGGCTGCCACGAGCTGAATCGAATGCAGCCAAGAGCGAGCGTCTAGGACTTACGGTTCAGGAGTTATTCACAGAAACATGGTTCTGAACATGCTGCCAATTGCTCGCCTGGGAAACATGCAGAGAAGTCCAAGATAGTGTTTTTTAGACTGGCTGCCACGAGCTGAATCGAATGCAGCCAAGAGCGAGCGTCTAGGACTTACGGTTCAGGAGTTATTCACAGAAACATGGTTCTTTTACTGCCAGCCGCGAAAGCGAAAATAACCAAGATCGAGCGTCTAGGATTTACTTGTCAATAACTCGCCTGGGAAACATCCAGAGAAGTCAAACACAGTGCTCCTATACTAATTGCCTGGCGCTGAGACGAATGCCGCCAAGATCGAGCGTCTAGGACTTACGGTTCAAGAATTAGCTTTAGAAACATTTGCCTTAGGAACATGCAGAGAAGTCCAAGATAGTGTTTTTTAGACTGGCTGCCACGAGCTGAATCGAATGCAGCCAAGAGCGAGCGTCTAGGACTTACGGTTCAGGAGTTATTCACAGAAACATGGTTCTGAACATGCTGCCAATTGCTCGCCTGGGAAACATGCAGAGAAGTCCAAGATAGTGTTTTTTAGACTGGCTGCCACGAGCTGAATCGAATGCAGCCAAGAGCGAGCGTCTAGGACTTACGGTTCAGGAGTTATTCACAGAAACATGGTTCTGAACATGCTGCCAATTGCTCGCCTGGGAAACATGCAGAGAAGTCCAAGATAGTGTTTTTTAGACTGGCTGCCACGAGCTGAATCGAATGCAGCCAAGAGCGAGCGTCTAGGACTTACGGTTCAGGAGTTATTCACAGAAACATGCTTCTTTTACTGCCAGCCGCGAAAGCGAAAATAACCAAGATCGAGCGTCTAGGATTTACTTGTCAATAACTCGCCTGGGAAACATCCAGAGAAGTCAAACACAGTGCTCCTATACTAAATGCCAGGCGCTGAGACGAATGCCGCCAAGATCGAGCGTCTAGGACTTACGGTTCAGGAGTTATTCACAGAAACATGGTTCTGAACATGCTGCCAATTTCTCGTCTGGGAAACATGCAGAGAAGTCCAAGATAGTGTTTTTTAGACTGGCTGCCACGAGCTGAATCGAATGCAGCCAAGAGCGAGCGTCTAGGACTTACGGTTCAGGAGTTATTCACAGAAACATGGTTCTGAACATGCTGCCAATTTCTCGCCTGGGAAACATGCAGAGAAGTCCAAGATAGTGTTTTTTAGACTGGCTGCCACGAGCTGAATCGAATGCAGCCAAGAGCGAGCGTCTAGGACTTACGGTTCAGGAGTTATTCACAGAAACATGGTTCTGAACATGCTGCCAATTGCTCGCCTGGGAAACATGCAGAGAAGTCCAAGATAGTGTTTTTTAGACTGGCTGCCACGAGCTGAATCGAATGCAGCCAAGAGCGAGCGTCTAGGACTTACGGTTCAGGAGTTATTCACAGAAACATGGTTTTTTTACTGCCAGCCGCGAAAGCGAAAATAACCAAGATCGAGCGTCTAGGATTTACTTGTCAATAACTCGCCTGGGAAACATCCAGAGAAGTCAAACACAGTGCTCCTATACTAATTGCCAGGCGCTGAGACGAATGCCGCCAAGATCGAGCGTCTAGGACTTACGGTTCAGGAGTTATTCACAGAAACATGGTTCTGAACATGCTGCCAATTGCTCGCCTGGGAAACATGCAGAGAAGTCCAAGATAGTGTTTTTTAGACTGGCTGCCACGAGCTGAATCGAATGCAGCCAAGAGCGAGCGTCTAGGACTTACGGTTCAGGAGTTATTCACAGAAACATGGTTCTGAACATGCTGCCAATTGCTCGCCTGGGAAACATGCAGAGAAGTCCAAGATAGTGTTTTTTAGACTGGCTGCCACGAGCTGAATCGAATGCAGCCAAGAGCGAGCGTCTAGGACTTACGGTTCAGGAGTTATTCACAGAAACATGGTTCTTTTACTGCCAGCCGCGAAAGCGAAAATAACCAAGATCGAGCGTCTAGGATTTACTTGTCAATAACTCGCCTGGGAAACATCCAGAGAAGTCAAACACAGTGCTCCTATACTAATTGCCAGGCGCTGAGACGAATGCCGCCAAGATCGAGCGTCTAGGACTTACGGTTCAGGAGTTATTCACAGAAACATGGTTCTGAACATGCTGCCAATTTCTCGCCTGGGAAACATGCAGAGAAGTCCAAGATAGTGTTTTTTAGACTGGCTGCCACGAGCTGAATCGAATGCAGCCAAGAGCGAGCGTCTAGGACTTACGGTTCAGGAGTTATTCACAGAAACATGGTTCTGAACATGCTGCCAATTTCTCGCCTGGGAAACATGCAGAGAAGTCCAAGATAGTGTTTTTTAGACTGGCTGCCACGAGCTGAATCGAATGCAGCCAAGAGCGAGCGTCTAGGACTTACGGTTCAGGAGTTATTCACAGAAACATGGTTCTGAACATGCTGCCAATTGCTCGCCTGGGAAACATGCAGAGAAGTCCAAGATAGTGTTTTTTAGACTGGCTGCCACGAGCTGAATCGAATGCAGCCAAGAGCGAGCGTCTAGGACTTACGGTTCAGGAGTTATTCACAGAAACATGGTTTTTTTACTGCC
The DNA here is from genome assembly GCF_050947455.1 of Rhinoderma darwinii. Classification (NCBI taxonomy): domain Eukaryota; kingdom Metazoa; phylum Chordata; class Amphibia; order Anura; family Rhinodermatidae; genus Rhinoderma; species Rhinoderma darwinii. The sequence goes on from NW_027464521.1 coordinate 61,844, forward strand.
AGCCGCGAAAGCGAAAATAACCAAGATCGAGCGTCTAGGATTTACTTGTCAATAACTCGCCTGGGAAACATCCAGAGAAGTCAAACACAGTGCTCCTATACTAATTGCCAGGCGCTGAGACGAATGCCGCCAAGATCGAGCGTCTAGGACTTACGGTTCAGGAGTTATTCACAGAAACATGGTTCTGAACATGCTGCCAATTTCTCGCCTGGGAAACATGCAGAGAAGTCCAAGATAGTGTTTTTTAGACTGGCTGCCACGAGCTGAATCGAATGCAGCCAAGAGCGAGCGTCTAGGACTTACGGTTCAGGAGTTATTCACAGAAACATGGTTCTGAACATGCTGCCAATTGCTCGCCTGGGAAACATGCAGAGAAGTCCAAGATAGTGTTTTTTAGACTGGCTGCCACGAGCTGAATCGAATGCAGCCAAGAGCGAGCGTCTAGGACTTACGGTTCAGGAGTTATTCACAGAAACATGGTTTTTTTACTGCCAGCCGCGAAAGCGAAAATAACCAAGATCGAGCGTCTAGGATTTACTTGTCAATAACTCGCCTGGGAAACATCCAGAGAAGTCAAACACAGTGCTCCTATACTAATTGCCAGGCGCTGAGACGAATGCCGCCAAGATCGAGCGTCTAGGACTTACGGTTCAGGAGTTATTCACAGAAACATGGTTCTGAACATGCTGCCAATTTCTCGTCTGGGAAACATGCAGAGAAGTCCAAGATAGTGTTTTTTAGACTGGCTGCCACGAGCTGAATCGAATGCAGCCAAGAGCGAGCGTCTAGAACTTACGGTTCAGGAGTTATTCACAGAAACATGGTTCTGAACATGCTGCCAATTTCTCGCCTGGGAAACATGCAGAGAAGTCCAAGATAGTGTTTTTTAGACTGGCTGCCACGAGCTGAATCGAATGCAGCCAAGAGCGAGCGTCTAGGACTTACGGTTCAGGAGTTATTCACAGAAACATGGTTCTGAACATGCTGCCAATTGCTCGCCTGGGAAACATGCAGAGAAGTCCAAGATAGTGTTTTTTAGACTGGCTGCCACGAGCTGAATCGAATGCAGCCAAGAGCGAGCGTCTAGGACTTACGGTTCAGGAGTTATTCACAGAAACATGGTTCTTTTACTGCCAGCCGCGAAAGCGAAAATAACCAAGATCGAGCGTCTAGGATTTACTTGTCAATAACTCGCCTGGGAAACATCCAGAGAAGTCAAACACAGTGCTCCTATACTAAATGCCAGGCGCTGAGACGAATGCCGCCAAGATCGAGCGTCTAGGACTTACGGTTCAGGAGTTATTCACAGAAACATGGTTCTGAACATGCTGCCAATTTCTCGCCTGGGAAACATGCAGAGAAGTCCAAGATAGTGTTTTTTAGACTGGCTGCCACGAGCTGAATCGAATGCAGCCAAGAGCGAGCGTCTAGGACTTACGGTTCAGGAGTTATTCACAGAAATATGGTTCTGAACATGCTGCCAATTGCTCGCCTGGGAAACATGCAGAGAAGTCCGAGATAGTGTTTTTTAGACTGGCTGCCACGAGCTGAATCGAATGCAGCCAAGAGCGAGCGTCTAGGACTTACGGTTCAGGAGTTATTCACAGAAACATGGTTCTGAACATGCTGCCAATTTCTCGCCTGGGAAACATGCAGAGAAGTCCAAGATAGTGTTTTTTAGACTGGCTGCCACGAGCTGAATCGAATGCAGCCAAGAGCGAGCGTCTAGGACTTACGGTTCAGGAGTTATTCACAGAAACATGGTTCTTTTACTGCCAGCCGCGAAAGCGAAAATAACCAAGATCGAGCGTCTAGGATTTACTTGTCAATAACTCGCCTGGGAAACATCCAGAGAAGTCAAACACAGTGCTCCTATACTAATTGCGTGGCGCTGAGACGAATGCCGCCAAGATCGAGCGTCTAGGACTTACGGTTCAAGAATTAGCTTTAGAAACATTTGCCTTAGGAACATGCAGAGAAGTCCAAGATAGTGTTTTTTAGACTGGCTGCCACGAGCTGAATCGAATGCAGCCAAGAGCGAGCGTCTAGGACTTACGGTTCAGGAGTTATTCACAGAAACATGGTTCTGAACATGCTGCCAATTGCTCGCCTGGGAAACATGCAGAGAAGTCCAAGATAGAGTTTTTTAGACTGGCTGCCACGAGCTGAATCGAATGCAGCCAAGAGCGAGCGTCTAGGACTTACGGTTCAGGAGTTATTCACAGAAACATGGTTCTGAACATGCTGCCAATTGCTCGCCTGGGAAACATGCAGAGAAGTCCAAGATAGTGTTTTTTAGACTGGCTGCCACGAGCTGAATCGAATGCAGCCAAGAGCGAGCGTCTAGGACTTACGGTTCAGGAGTTATTCACAGAAACATGGTTCTGAACATGCTGCCAATTTCTCGCCTGGGAAACATGCAGAGAAGTCCAAGATAGTGTTTTTTAGACTGGCTGCCACGAGCTGAATCGAATGCAGCCAAGAGCGAGCGTCTAGGACTTACGGTTCAGGAGTTATTCACAGAAATATGGTTCTGAACATGCTGCCAATTGCTCGCCTGGGAAACATGCAGAGAAGTCCGAGATAGTGTTTTTTAGACTGGCTGCCACGAGCTGAATCGAATGCAGCCAAGAGCGAGCGTCTAGGACTTACGGTTCAGGAGTTATTCACAGAAACATGGTTCTGAACATGCTGCCAATTTCTCGCCTGGGAAACATGCAGAGAAGTCCAAGATAGTGTTTTTTAGACTGGCTGCCACGAGCTGAATCGAATGCAGCCAAGAGCGAGCGTCTAGGACTTACGGTTCAGGAGTTATTCACAGAAACATGGTTCTTTTACTGCCAGCCGCGAAAGCGAAAATAACCAAGATCGAGCGTCTAGGATTTACTTGTCAATAACTCGCCTGGGAAACATCCAGAGAAGTCAAACACAGTGCTCCTATACTAATTGCGTGGCGCTGAGACGAATGCCGCCAAGATCGAGCGTCTAGGACTTACGGTTCAAGAATTAGCTTTAGAAACATTTGCCTTAGGAACATGCAGAGAAGTCCAAGATAGTGTTTTTTAGACTGGCTGCCACGAGCTGAATCGAATGCAGCCAAGAGCGAGCGTCTAGGACTTACGGTTCAGGAGTTATTCACAGAAACATGGTTCTGAACATGCTGCCAATTGCTCGCCTGGGAAACATGCAGAGAAGTCCAAGATAGTGTTTTTTAGACTGGCTGCCACGAGCTGAATCGAATGCAGCCAAGAGCGAGCGTCTAGGACTTACGGTTCAGGAGTTATTCACAGAAACATGGTTCTGAACATGCTGCCAATTGCTCGCCTGGGAAACATGCAGAGAAGTCCAAGATAGTGTTTTTTAGACTGGCTGCCACGAGCTGAATCGAATGCAGCCAAGAGCGAGCGTCTAGGACTTACGGTTCAGGAGTTATTCACAGAAACATGGTTCTGAACATGCTGCCAATTGCTCGCCTGGGAAACAAGCAGAGAAGTCCAAGATAGTGTTTTTTAGACTGGCTGCCACGAGCTGAATCGAATGCAGCCAAGAGCGAGCGTCTAGGACTTACGGTTCAGGAGTTATTCACAGAAACATGGTTCTTTTACTGCCAGCCGCGAAAGCGAAAATAACCAAGATCGAGCGTCTAGGATTTACTTGTCAATAACTCGCCTGGGAAACATCCAGAGAAGTCAAACACAGTGCTCCTATACTAATTGCCTGGCGCTGAGACGAATGCCGCCAAGATCGAGCGTCTAGGACTTACGGTTCAAGAATTAGCTTTAGAAACATTTGCCTTAGGAACATGCAGAGAAGTCCAAGATAGTGTTTTTTAGACTGGCTGCCACGAGCTGAATCGAATGCAGCCAAGAGCGAGCGTCTAGGACTTACGGTTCAGGAGTTATTCACAGAAACATGGTTCTGAACATGCTGCCAATTGCTCGCCTGGGAAACATGCAGAGAAGTCCAAGATAGTGTTTTTTAGACTGGCTGCCACGAGCTGAATCGAATGCAGCCAAGAGCGAGCGTCTAGGACTTACGGTTCAGGAGTTATTCACAGAAACATGGTTCTTTTACTGCCAGCCGCGAAAGCGAAAATAACCAAGATCGAGCGTCTAGGATTTACTTGTCAATAACTCGCCTGGGAAACATCCAGAGAAGTCAAACACAGTGCTCCTATACTAATTGCCTGGCGCTGAGACGAATGCCGCCAAGATCGAGCGTCTAGGACTTACGGTTCAAGAATTAGCTTTAGAAACATTTGCCTTAGGAACATGCAGAGAAGTCCAAGATAGTGTTTTTTAGACTGGCTGCCACGAGCTGAATCGAATGCAGCCAAGAGCGAGCGTCTAGGACTTACGGTTCAGGAGTTATTCACAGAAACATGGTTCTGAACATGCTGCCAATTGCTCGCCTGGGAAACATGCAGAGAAGTCCAAGATAGTGTTTTTTAGACTGGCTGCCACGAGCTGAATCGAATGCAGCCAAGAGCGAGCGTCTAGGACTTACGGTTCAGGAGTTATTCACAGAAACATGGTTCTGAACATGCTGCCAATTGCTCGCCTGGGAAACATGCAGAGAAGTCCAAGATAGTGTTTTTTAGACTGGCTGCCACGAGCTGAATCGAATGCAGCCAAGAGCGAGCGTCTAGGACTTACGGTTCAGGAGTTATTCACAGAAACATGGTTCTGAACATGCTGCCAATTGCTCGCCTGGGAAACATGCAGAGAAGTCCAAGATAGTGTTTTTTAGACTGGCTGCCACGAGCTGAATCGAATGCAGCCAAGAGCGAGCGTCTAGGACTTACGGTTCAGGAGTTATTCACAGAAACATGGTTCTTTTACTGCCAGCCGCGAAAGCGAAAATAACCAAGATCGAGCGTCTAGGATTTACTTGTCAATAACTCGCCTGGGAAACATCCAGAGAAGTCAAACACAGTGCTCCTATACTAATTGCCTGGCGCTGAGACGAATGCCGCCAAGATCGAGCGTCTAGGACTTACGGTTCAAGAATTAGCTTTAGAAACATTTGCCTTAGGAACATGCAGAGAAGTCCAAGATAGTGTTTTTTAGACTGGCTGCCACGAGCTGAATCGAATGCAGCCAAGAGCGAGCGTCTAGGACTTACGGTTCAGGAGTTATTCACAGAAACATGGTTCTGAACATGCTGCCAATTGCTCGCCTGGGAAACATGCAGAGAAGTCCAAGATAGTGTTTTTTAGACTGGCTGCCACGAGCTGAATCGAATGCAGCCAAGAGCGAGCGTCTAGGACTTACGGTTCAGGAGTTATTCACAGAAACATGGTTCTTTTACTGCCAGCCGCGAAAGCGAAAATAACCAAGATCGAGCGTCTAGGATTTACTTGTCAATAACTCGCCTGGGAAACATCCAGAGAAGTCAAACACAGTGCTCCTATACTAATTGCCTGGCGCTGAGACGAATGCAGCCAAGATCGAGCGTCTAGGACTTACGGTTCAAGAATTAGCTTTAGAAACATTTGCCTTAGGAACATGCAGAGAAGTCCAAGATAGTGTTTTTTAGACTGGCTGCCACGAGCTGAATCGAATGCAGCCAAGAGCGAGCGTCTAGGACTTACGGTTCAGGAGTTATTCACAGAAACATGGTTCTGAACATGCTGCCAATTGCTCGCCTGGGAAACATGCAGAGAAGTCCAAGATAGTGTTTTTTAGACTGGCTGCCACGAGCTGAATCGAATGCAGCCAAGAGCGAGCGTCTAGGACTTACGGTTCAGGAGTTATTCACAGAAACATGGTTCTGAACATGCTGCCAATTGCTCGCCTGGGAAACATGCAGAGAAGTCCAAGATAGTGTTTTTTAGACTGGCTGCCACGAGCTGAATCGAATGCAGCCAAGAGCGAGCGTCTAGGACTTACGGTTCAGGAGTTATTCACAGAAACATGGTTCTGAACATGCTGCCAATTGCTCGCCTGGGAAACAAGCAGAGAAGTCCAAGATAGTGTTTTTTAGACTGGCTGCCACGAGCTGAATCGAATGCAGCCAAGAGCGAGCGTCTAGGACTTACGGTTCAGGAGTTATTCACAGAAACATGGTTCTTTTACTGCCAGCCGCGAAAGCGAAAATAACCAAGATCGAGCGTCTAGGATTTACTTGTCAATAACTCGCCTGGGAAACATCCAGAGAAGTCAAACACAGTGCTCCTATACTAATTGCCTGGCGCTGAGACGAATGCCGCCAAGATCGAGCGTCTAGGACTTACGGTTCAAGAATTAGCTTTAGAAACATTTGCCTTAGGAACATGCAGAGAAGTCCAAGATAGTGTTTTTTAGACTGGCTGCCACGAGCTGAATCGAATGCAGCCAAGAGCGAGCGTCTAGGACTTACGGTTCAGGAGTTATTCACAGAAACATGGTTCTGAACATGCTGCCAATTGCTCGCCTGGGAAACATGCAGAGAAGTCCAAGATAGTGTTTTTTAGACTGGCTGCCACGAGCTGAATCGAATGCAGCCAAGAGCGAGCGTCTAGGACTTACGGTTCAGGAGTTATTCACAGAAACATGGTTCTTTTACTGCCAGCCGCGAAAGCGAAAATAACCAAGATCGAGCGTCTAGGATTTACTTGTCAATAACTCGCCTGGGAAACATCCAGAGAAGTCAAACACAGTGCTCCTATACTAATTGCCTGGCGCTGAGACGAATGCCGCCAAGATCGAGCGTCTAGGACTTACGGTTCAAGAATTAGCTTTAGAAACATTTGCCTTAGGAACATGCAGAGAAGTCCAAGATAGTGTTTTTTAGACTGGCTGCCACGAGCTGAATCGAATGCAGCCAAGAGCGAGCGTCTAGGACTTACGGTTCAGGAGTTATTCACAGAAACATGGTTCTGAACATGCTGCCAATTGCTCGCCTGGGAAACATGCAGAGAAGTCCAAGATAGTGTTTTTTAGACTGGCTGCCACGAGCTGAATCGAATGCAGCCAAGAGCGAGCGTCTAGGACTTACGGTTCAGGAGTTATTCACAGAAACATGGTTCTGAACATGCTGCCAATTGCTCGCCTGGGAAACATGCAGAGAAGTCCAAGATAGTGTTTTTTAGACTGGCTGCCACGAGCTGAATCGAATGCAGCCAAGAGCGAGCGTCTAGGACTTACGGTTCAGGAGTTATTCACAGAAACATGGTTCTGAACATGCTGCCAATTGCTCGCCTGGGAAACATGCAGAGAAGTCCAAGATAGTGTTTTTTAGACTGGCTGCCACGAGCTGAATCGAATGCAGCCAAGAGCGAGCGTCTAGGACTTACGGTTCAGGAGTTATTCACAGAAACATGGTTCTGAACATGCTGACAATTGCTCGCCTGGGAAACATCCAGAGAAGTCAAACACAGTGCTCCTATACTAATTGCCTGGCGCTGAGACGAATGCCGCCAAGATCGAGCGTCTAGGACTTACGGTTCAAGAATTAGCTTTAGAAACATTTGCCTTAGGAACATGCAGAGAAGTCCAAGATAGTGTTTTTTAGACTGGCTGCCACGAGCTGAATCGAATGCAGCCAAGAGCGAGCGTCTAGGACTTACGGTTCAGGAGTTATTCACAGAAACATGGTTCTGAACATGCTGCCAATTGCTCGCCTGGGAAACATGCAGAGAAGTCCAAGATAGTGTTTTTTAGACTGGCTGCCACGAGCTGAATCGAATGCAGCCAAGAGCGAGCGTCTAGGACTTACGGTTCAGGAGTTATTCACAGAAACATGGTTCTGAACATGCTGACAATTGCTCGCCTGGGAAACATCCAGAGAAGTCAAACACAGTGCTCCTATACTAATTGCCTGGCGCTGAGACGAATGCCGCCAAGATCGAGCGTCTAGGACTTACGGTTCAAGAATTAGCTTTAGAAACATTTGCCTTAGGAACATGCAGAGAAGTCCAAGATAGTGTTTTTTAGACTGGCTGCCACGAGCTGAATCGAATGCAGCCAAGAGCGAGCGTCTAGGACTTACGGTTCAGGAGTTATTCACAGAAACATGGTTCTGAACATGCTGCCAATTGCTCGCCTGGGAAACATGCAGAGAAGTCCAAGATAGTGTTTTTTAGACTGGCTGCCACGAGCTGAATCGAATGCAGCCAAGAGCGAGCGTCTAGGACTTACGGTTCAGGAGTTATTCACAGAAACATGGTTCTTTTACTGCCAGCCGCGAAAGCGAAAATAACCAAGATCGAGCGTCTAGGATTTACTTGTCAATAACTCGCCTGGGAAACATCCAGAGAAGTCAAACACAGTGCTCCTATACTAATTGCCAGGCGCTGAGACGAATGCCGCCAAGATCGAGCGTCTAGGACTTACGGTTCAGGAGTTATTCACAGAAACATGGTTCTGAACATGCTGCCAATTTCTCGCCTGGGAAACATGCAGAGAAGTCCAAGATAGTGTTTTTTAGACTGGCTGCCACGAGCTGAATCGAATGCAGCCAAGAGCGAGCGTCTAGGACTTACGGTTCAGGAGTTATTCACAGAAACATGGTTCTGAACATGCTGCCAATTGCTCGCCTGGGAAACATGCAGAGAAGTCCAAGATAGTGTTTTTTAGACTGGCTGCCACGAGCTGAATCGAATGCAGCCAAGAGCGAGCGTCTAGGACTTACGGTTCAGGAGTTATTCACAGAAACATGGTTCTGAACATGCTGCCAATTGCTCGCCTGGGAAACATGCAGAGAAGTCCAAGATAGTGTTTTTTAGACTGGCTGCCACGAGCTGAATCGAATGCAGCCAAGAGCGAGCGTCTAGGACTTACGGTTCAGGAGTTATTCACAGAAACATGGTTCTGAACATGCTGCCAATTGCTCGCCTGGGAAACATGCAGAGAAGTCCAAGATAGTGTTTTTTAGACTGGCTGCCACGAGCTGAATCGAATGCAGCCAAGAGCGAGCGTCTAGGACTTACGGTTCAGGAGTTATTCACAGAAACATGGTTCTTTTACTGCCAGCCGCGAAAGCGAAAATAACCAAGATCGAGCGTCTAGGATTTACTTGTCAATAACTCGCCTGGGAAACATCCAGAGAAGTCAAACACAGTGCTCCTATACTAATTGCCTGGCGCTGAGACGAATGCCGCCAAGATCGAGCGTCTAGGACTTACGGTTCAAGAATTAGCTTTAGAAACATTTGCCTTAGGAACATGCAGAGAAGTCCAAGATAGTGTTTTTTAGACTGGCTGCCACGAGCTGAATCGAATGCAGCCAAGAGCGAGCGTCTAGGACTTACGGTTCAGGAGTTATTCACAGAAACATGGTTCTGAACATGCTGCCAATTGCTCGCCTGGGAAACATGCAGAGAAGTCCAAGATAGTGTTTTTTAGACTGGCTGCCACGAGCTGAATCGAATGCAGCCAAGAGCGAGCGTCTAGGACTTACGGTTCAGGAGTTATTCACAGAAACATGGTTCTTTTACTGCCAGCCGCGAAAGCGAAAATAACCAAGATCGAGCGTCTAGGATTTACTTGTCAATAACTCGCCTGGGAAACATCCAGAGAAGTCAAACACAGTGCTCCTATACTAAATGCCAGGCGCTGAGACGAATGCCGCCAAGATCGAGCGTCTAGGACTTACGGTTCAGGAGTTATTCACAGAAACATGGTTCTGAACATGCTGCCAATTTCTCGTCTGGGAAACATGCAGAGAAGTCCAAGATAGTGTTTTTTAGACTGGCTGCCACGAGCTGAATCGAATGCAGCCAAGAGCGAGCGTCTAGGACTTACGGTTCAGGAGTTATTCACAGAAACATGGTTCTTTTACTGCCAGCCGCGAAAGCGAAAATAACCAAGATCGAGCGTCTAGGATTTACTTGTCAATAACTCGCCTGGGAAACATCCAGAGAAGTCAAACACAGTGCTCCTATACTAATTGCCAGGCGCTGAGACGAATGCCGCCAAGATCGAGCGTCTAGGACTTACGGTTCAGGAGTTATTCACAGAAACATGGTTCTGAACATGCTGCCAATTTCTCGTCTGGGAAACATGCAGAGAAGTCCAAGATAGTGTTTTTTAGACTGGCTGCCACGAGCTGAATCGAATGCAGCCAAGAGCGAGCGTCTAGGACTTACGGTTCAGGAGTTATTCACAGAAACATGGTTTTTTTACTGCCAGCCGCGAAAGCGAAAATAACCAAGATCGAGCGTCTAGGATTTACTTGTCAATAACTCGCCTGGGAAACATCCAGAGAAGTCAAACACAGTGCTCCTATACTAATTGCCAGGCGCTGAGACGAATGCCGCCAAGATCGAGCGTCTAGGACTTACGGTTCAGGAGTTATTCACAGAAACATGGTTCTGAACATGCTGCCAATTTCTCGCCTGGGAAACATGCAGAGAAGTCCAAGATAGTGTTTTTTAGACTGGCTGCCACGAGCTGAATCGAATGCAGCCAAGAGCGAGCGTCTAGGACTTACGGTTCAGGAGTTATTCACAGAAACATGGTTCTGAACATGCTGCCAATTGCTCGCCTGGGAAACATGCAGAGAAGTCCAAGATAGTGTTTTTTAGACTGGCTGCCACGAGCTGAATCGAATGCAGCCAAGAGCGAGCGTCTAGGACTTACGGTTCAGGAGTTATTCACAGAAACATGGTTCTGAACATGCTGCCAATTTCTCGCCTGGGAAACATGCAGAGAAGTCCAAGATAGTGTTTTTTAGACTGGCTGCCACGAGCTGAATCGAATGCAGCCAAGAGCGAGCGTCTAGGACTTACGGTTCAGGAGTTATTCACAGAAACATGGTTCTGAACATGCTGCCAATTGCTCGCCTGGGAAACATGCAGAGAAGTCCAAGATAGTGTTTTTTAGACTGGCTGCCACGAGCTGAATCGAATGCAGCCAAGAGCGAGCGTCTAGGACTTACGGTTCAGGAGTTATTCACAGAAACATGGTTCTTTTACTGCCAGCCGCGAAAGCGAAAATAACCAAGATCGAGCGTCTAGGATTTACTTGTCAATAACTCGCCTGGGAAACATCCAGAGAAGTCAAACACAGTGCTCCTATACTAAATGCCAGGCGCTGAGACGAATGCCGCCAGATCGAGCGTCTAGGACTTACGGTTCAGGAGTTATTCACAGAAACATGGTTCTGAACATGCTGCCAATTTCTCGTCTGGGAAACATGCAGAGAAGTCCAAGATAGTGTTTTTTAGACTGGCTGCCACGAGCTGAATCGAATGCAGCCAAGAGCGAGCGTCTAGGACTTACGGTTCAGGAGTTATTCACAGAAACATGGTTCTTTTACTGCCAGCCGCGAAAGCGAAAATAACCAAGATCGAGCGTCTAGGATTTACTTGTCAATAACTCGCCTGGGAAACATCCAGAGAAGTCAAACACAGTGCTCCTATACTAATTGCCAGGCGCTGAGACGAATGCCGCCAGATCGAGCGTCTAGGACTTACGGTTCAGGAGTTATTCACAGAAACATGGTTCTGAACATGCTGCCAATTTCTCGCCTGGGAAACATGCAGAGAAGTCCAAGATAGTGTTTTTTAGACTGGCTGCCACGAGCTGAATCGAATGCAGCCAAGAGCGAGCGTCTAGGACTTACGGTTCAGGAGTTATTCACAGAAACATGGTTCTGAACATGCTGCCAATTTCTCGCCTGGGAAACATGCAGAGAAGTCCAAGATAGTGTTTTTAGACTGGCTGCCATGAGCTGAATCGAATGCAGCCAAGAGCGAGCGTCTAGGACTTACGGTTCAGGAGTTATTCACAGAAACATGGTTCTTTTACTGCCAGCCGCGAAAGCGAAAATAACCAAGATCGAGCGTCTAGGATTTACTTGTCAATAACTCGCCTGGGAAACATCCAGAGAAGTCAAACACAGTGCTCCTATACTAATTGCCAGGCGCTGAGACGAATGCCGCCAAGATCGAGCGTCTAGGACTTACGGTTCAGGAGTTATTCACAGAAACATGGTTCTGAACATGCTGCCAATTTCTCGCCTGGGAAACATGCAGAGAAGTCCAAGATAGTGTTTTTAGACTGGCTGCCACGAGCTGAATCGAATGCAGCCAAGAGCGAGCGTCTAGGACTTACGGTTCAGGAGTTATTCACAGAAACATGGTTCTGAACATGCTGCCAATTTCTCGTCTGGGAAACATGCAGAGAAGTCCAAGATAGTGTTTTTAGACTGGCTGCCACGAGCTGAATCGAATGCAGCCAAGAGCGAGCGTCTAGGACTTACGGTTCAGGAGTTATTCACAGAAACATGGTTTTTTTACTGCCAGCCGCGAAAGCGAAAAATAACCAAGATCGAGCGTCTAGGATTTACTTGTCAATAACTCGCCTGGGAAACATCCAGAGAAGTCAAACACAGTGCTCCTATACTAATTGCCAGGCGCTGAGACGAATGCCGCCAAGATCGAGCGTCTAGGACTTACGGTTCAGGAGTTATTCACAGAAACATGGTTCTGAACATGCTGCCAATTTCTCGCCTGGGAAACATGCAGAGAAGTCCAAGATAGTGTTTTTTAGACTGGCTGCCACGAGCTGAATCGAATGCAGCCAAGAGCGAGCGTCTAGGACTTACGGTTCAGGAGTTATTCACAGAAACATGGTTCTGAACATGCTGCCAATTGCTCGCCTGGGAAACATGCAGAGAAGTCCAAGATAGTGTTTTTTAGACTGGCTGCCACGAGCTGAATCGAATGCAGCCAAGAGCGAGCGTCTAGGACTTACGGTTCAGGAGTTATTCACAGAAACATGGTTCTGAACATGCTGCCAATTTCTCGCCTGGGAAACATGCAGAGAAGTCCAAGATAGTGTTTTTTAGACTGGCTGCCACGAGCTGAATCGAATGCAGCCAAGAGCGAGCGTCTAGGACTTACGGTTCAGGAGTTATTCACAGAAACATGGTTCTGAACATGCTGCAATTGCTCGCCTGGGAAACATGCAGAGAAGTCCAAGATAGTGTTTTTTAGACTGGCTGCCACGAGCTGAATCGAATGCAGCCAAGAGCGAGCGTCTAGGACTTACGGTTCAGGAGTTATTCACAGAAACATGGTTTTTTTACTGCCAGCCGCGAAAGCGAAAATAACCAAGATCGAGCGTCTAGGATTTACTTGTCAATAACTCGCCTGGGAAACATCCAGAGAAGTCAAACACAGTGCTCCTATACTAATTGCCAGGCGCTGAGACGAATGCCGCCAAGATCGAGCGTCTAGGACTTACGGTTCAGGAGTTATTCACAGAAACATGGTTCTGAACATGCTGCCAATTTCTCGCCTGGGAAACATGCAGAGAAGTCCAAGATAGTGTTTTTAGACTGGCTGCCACGAGCTGAATCGAATGCAGCCAAGAGCGAGCGTCTAGGACTTACGGTTCAGGAGTTATTCACAGAAACATGGTTCTGAACATGCTGCCAATTGCTCGCCTGGGAAACATGCAGAGAAGTCCGAGATAGTGTTTTTTAGACTGGCTGCCACGAGCTGAATCGAATGCAGCCAAGAGCGAGCGTCTAGGACTTACGGTTCAGGAGTTATTCACAGAAACATGGTTCTGAACATGCTGCCAATTGCTCGCCTGGGAAACATGCAGAGAAGTCCAAGATAGTGTTTTTAGACTGGCTGCCACGAGCTGAATCGAATGCAGCCAAGAGCGAGCGTCTAGGACTTACGGTTCAGGAGTTATTCACAGAAACATGTTCTTTTACTGCCAGCCGCGAAAGCGAAAATAACCAAGATCGAGCGTCTAGGATTTACTTGTCAATAACTCGCCTGGGAAACATCCAGAGAAGTCAAACACAGTGCTCCTATACTAATTGCCAGGCGCTGAGACGAATGCCGCAAGATCGAGCGTCTAGGACTTACGGTTCAGGAGTTATTCACAGAAACATGGTTCTGAACATGCTGCCAATTTCTCGCCTGGGAAACATGCAGAGGAAGTCCAAGATAGTGTTTTTTAGACTGGCTGCCACGAGCTGAATCGAATGCAGCCAAGAGCGAGCGTCTAGGACTTACGGTTCAGGAGTTATTCACAGAAACATGGTTCTGAACATGCTGCCAATTGCTCGCCTTGGGAAACATGCAGAGAAGTCCGAGATAGTGTTTTTTAGACTGGCTGCCACGAGCTGAATCGAATGCAGCCAAGAGCGAGCGTCTAGGACTTACGGTTCAGGAGTTATTCACAGAAACATGGTTCTGAACATGCTGCCAATTGCTCGCCTGGGAAACATGCAGAGAAGTCCAAGATAGTGTTTTTTAGACTGGCTGCCACGAGCTGAATCGAATGCAGCCAAGAGCGAGCGTCTAGGACTTACGGTTCAGGAGTTATTCACAGAAACATGGTTCTTTTACTGCCAGCCGCGAAAGCGAAAATAACCAAGATCGAGCGTCTAGGATTTACTTGTCAATAACTCGCCTGGGAAACATCCAGAGAAGTCAACACAGTGCTCCTATACTAATTGCCAGGCGCTGAGACGAATGCCGCCAAGATCGAGCGTCTAGGACTTACGGTTCAGGAGTTATTCACAGAAACATGGTTCTGAACATGCTGCCAATTTCTCGCCTGGGAAACATGCAGAGAAGTCCAAGATAGTGTTTTTTAGACTGGCTGCCACGAGCTGAATCGAATGCAGCCAAGAGCGAGCGTCTAGGACTTACGGTTCAGGAGTTATTCACAGAAACATGGTTCTGAACATGCTGCCAATTGCTCGCCTGGGAAACATGCAGAGAAGTCCGAGATAGTGTTTTTTAGACTGGCTGCCACGAGCTGAATCGAATGCAGCCAAGAGCGAGCGTCTAGGACTTACGGTTCAGGAGTTATTCACAGAAACATGGTTCTGAACATGCTGCCAATTTCTCGCCTGGGAAACATGCAGAGAAGTCCAAGATAGTGTTTTTTAGACTGGCTGCCACGAGCTGAATCGAATGCAGCCAAGAGCGAGCGTCTAGGACTTACGGTTCAGGAGTTATTCACAGAAACATGGTTCTGAACATGCTGCCAATTGCTCGCCTGGGAAACATGCAGAGAAGTCCAAGATAGTGTTTTTTAGACTGGCTGCCACGAGCTGAATCGAATGCAGCCAAGAGCGAGCGTCTAGGACTTACGGTTCAGGAGTTATTCACAGAAACATGGTTTTTTTACTGCCAGCCGCGAAAGCGAAAATAACCAAGATCGAGCGTCTAGGATTTACTTGTCAATAACTCGCCTGGGAAACATCCAGAGAAGTCAAACACAGTGCTCCTATACTAATTGCCAGGCGCTGAGACGAATGCCGCCAAGATCGAGCGTCTAGGACTTACGGTTCAGGAGTTATTCACAGAACATGGTTCTGAACATGCTGCCAATGCTCGCCTGGGAAACATGCAGAGAAGTCCAAGATAGTGTTTTTAGACTGGCTGCCACGAGCTGAATCGAATGCAGCCAAGAGCGAGCGTCTAGGACTTACGGTTCAGGAGTTATTCACAGAAACATGGTTCTGAACATGCTGCCAATTGCTCGCCTGGGAAACATGCAGAGAAGTCCAAGATAGTGTTTTTTAGACTGGCTGCCACGAGCTGAATCGAATGCAGCCAAGAGCGAGCGTCTAGGACTTACGGTTCAGGAGTTATTCACAGAAACATGGTTTTTTTTACTGCCAGCCGCGAAAGCGAAAATAACCAAGATCGAGCGTCTAGGATTTACTTGTCAATAACTCGCCTGGGAAACATCCAGAGAAGTCAAACACAGTGCTCCTATACTAATTGCCAGGCGCTGAGACGAATGCCGCCAAGATCGAGCGTCTAGGACTTACGGTTCAGGAGTTATTCACAGAAACATGGTTCTGAACATGCTGCCAATTGCTCGCCTGGGAAACATGCAGAGAAGTCCAAGATAGTGTTTTTTAGACTGGCTGCCACGAGCTGAATCGAATGCAGCCAAGAGCGAGCGTCTAGGACTTACGGTTCAGGAGTTATTCACAGAAACATGGTTCTGAACATGCTGCCAATTGCTCGCCTGGGAAACATGCAGAGAAGTCCAAGATAGTGTTTTTTAGACTGGCTGCCACGAGCTGAATCGAATGCAGCCAAGAGCGAGCGTCTAGGACTTACGGTTCAGGAGTTATTCACAGAAACATGGTTCTGAACATGCTGCCAATTTCTCGCCTGGGAAACATGCAGAGAAGTCCAAGATAGTGTTTTTTAGACTGGCTGCCACGAGCTGAATCGAATGCAGCCAAGAGCGAGCGTCTAGGACTTACGGTTCAGGAGTTATTCACAGAAACATGGTTCTGAACATGCTGCCAATTGCTCGCCTGGGAAACATGCAGAGAAGTCCAAGATAGTGTTTTTTAGACTGGCTGCCACGAGCTGAATCGAATGCAGCCAAGAGCGAGCGTCTAGGACTTACGGTTCAGGAGTTATTCACAGAAACATGGTTTTTTTACTGCCAGCCGCGAAAGCGAAAATAACCAAGATCGAGCGTCTAGGATTTACTTGTCAATAACTCGCCTGGGAAACATCCAGAGAAGTCAAACACAGTGCTCCTATACTAATTGCCAGGCGCTGAGACGAATGCCGCCAAGATCGAGCGTCTAGGACTTACGGTTCAGGAGTTATTCACAGAAACATGGTTCTGAACATGCTGCCAATTGCTCGCCTGGGAAACATGCAGAGAAGTCCAAGATAGTGTTTTTTAGACTGGCTGCCACGAGCTGAATCGAATGCAGCCAAGAGCGAGCGTCTAGGACTTACGGTTCAGGAGTTATTCACAGAAACATGGTTCTGAACATGCTGCCAATTGCTCGCCTGGGAAACATGCAGAGAAGTCCAAGATAGTGTTTTTTAGACTGGCTGCCACGAGCTGAATCGAATGCAGCCAAGAGCGAGCGTCTAGGACTTACGGTTCAGGAGTTATTCACAGAAACATGGTTTTTTTACTGCCAGCCGCGAAAGCGAAAATAACCAAGATCGAGCGTCTAGGATTTACTTGTCAATAACTCGCCTGGGAAACATCCAGAGAAGTCAAACACAGTGCTCCTATACTAATTGCCAGGCGCTGAGACGAATGCCGCCAAGATCGAGCGTCTAGGACTTACGGTTCAGGAGTTATTCACAGAAACATGGTTCTGAACATGCTGCCAATTTCTCGTCTGGGAAACATGCAGAGAAGTCCAAGATAGTGTTTTTTAGACTGGCTGCCACGAGCTGAATCGAATGCAGCCAAGAGCGAGCGTCTAGGACTTACGGTTCAGGAGTTATTCACAGAAACATGGTTCTGAACATGCTGCCAATTTCTCGCCTGGGAAACATGCAGAGAAGTCCAAGATAGTGTTTTTTAGACTGGCTGCCACGAGCTGAATCGAATGCAGCCAAGAGCGAGCGTCTAGGACTTACGGTTCAGGAGTTATTCACAGAAACATGGTTCTGAACATGCTGCCAATTGCTCGCCTGGGAAACATGCAGAGAAGTCCAAGATAGTGTTTTTTAGACTGGCTGCCACGAGCTGAATCGAATGCAGCCAAGAGCGAGCGTCTAGGACTTACGGTTCAGGAGTTATTCACAGAAACATGGTTCTTTTACTGCCAGCCGCGAAAGCGAAAATAACCAAGATCGAGCGTCTAGGATTTACTTGTCAATAACTCGCCTGGGAAACATCCAGAGAAGTCAAACACAGTGCTCCTATACTAATTGCCAGGCGCTGAGACGAATGCCGCCAAGATCGAGCGTCTAGGACTTACGGTTCAGGAGTTATTCACAGAAACATGGTTCTGAACATGCTGCCAATTTCTCGCCTGGGAAACATGCAGAGAAGTCCAAGATAGTGTTTTTTAGACTGGCTGCCACGAGCTGAATCGAATGCAGCCAAGAGCGAGCGTCTAGGACTTACGGTTCAGGAGTTATTCACAGAAATATGGTTCTGAACATGCTGCCAATTGCTCGCCTGGGAAACATGCAGAGAAGTCCGAGATAGTGTTTTTTAGACTGGCTGCCACGAGCTGAATCGAATGCAGCCAAGAGCGAGCGTCTAGGACTTACGGTTCAGGAGTTATTCACAGAAACATGGTTCTGAACATGCTGCCAATTTCTCGCCTGGGAAACATGCAGAGAAGTCCAAGATAGTGTTTTTTAGACTGGCTGCCACGAGCTGAATCGAATGCAGCCAAGAGCGAGCGTCTAGGACTTACGGTTCAGGAGTTATTCACAGAAACATGGTTCTTTTACTGCCAGCCGCGAAAGCGAAAATAACCAAGATCGAGCGTCTAGGATTTACTTGTCAATAACTCGCCTGGGAAACATCCAGAGAAGTCAAACACAGTGCTCCTATACTAATTGCGTGGCGCTGAGACGAATGCCGCCAAGATCGAGCGTCTAGGACTTACGGTTCAAGAATTAGCTTTAGAAACATTTGCCTTAGGAACATGCAGAGAAGTCCAAGATAGTGTTTTTTAGACTGGCTGCCACGAGCTGAATCGAATGCAGCCAAGAGCGAGCGTCTAGGACTTACGGTTCAGGAGTTATTCACAGAAACATGGTTCTGAACATGCTGCCAATTGCTCGCCTGGGAAACATGCAGAGAAGTCCAAGATAGAGTTTTTTAGACTGGCTGCCACGAGCTGAATCGAATGCAGCCAAGAGCGAGCGTCTAGGACTTACGGTTCAGGAGTTATTCACAGAAACATGGTTCTGAACATGCTGCCAATTGCTCGCCTGGGAAACATGCAGAGAAGTCCAAGATAGTGTTTTTTAGACTGGCTGCCACGAGCTGAATCGAATGCAGCCAAGAGCGAGCGTCTAGGACTTACGGTTCAGGAGTTATTCACAGAAACATGGTTCTGAACATGCTGCCAATTTCTCGCCTGGGAAACATGCAGAGAAGTCCAAGATAGTGTTTTTTAGACTGGCTGCCACGAGCTGAATCGAATGCAGCCAAGAGCGAGCGTCTAGGACTTACGGTTCAGGAGTTATTCACAGAAATATGGTTCTGAACATGCTGCCAATTGCTCGCCTGGGAAACATGCAGAGAAGTCCGAGATAGTGTTTTTTAGACTGGCTGCCACGAGCTGAATCGAATGCAGCCAAGAGCGAGCGTCTAGGACTTACGGTTCAGGAGTTATTCACAGAAACATGGTTCTGAACATGTTGCCAATTTCTCGCCTGGGAAACATGCAGAGAAGTCCAAGATAGTGTTTTTTAGACTGGCTGCCACGAGCTGAATCGAATGCAGCCAAGAGCGAGCGTCTAGGACTTACGGTTCAGGAGTTATTCACAGAAACATGGTTTTTTTACTGCCAGCCGCGAAAGCGAAAATAACCAAGATCGAGCGTCTAGGATTTACTTGTCAATAACTCGCCTGGGAAACATCCAGAGAAGTCAAACACAGTGCTCCTATACTAATTGCCAGGCGCTGAGACGAATGCCGCCAAGATCGAGCGTCTAGGACTTACGGTTCAGGAGTTATTCACAGAAACATGGTTCTGAACATGCTGCCAATTTCTCGTCTGGGAAACATGCAGAGAAGTCCAAGATAGTGTTTTTTAGACTGGCTGCCACGAGCTGAATCGAATGCAGCCAAGAGCGAGCGTCTAGGACTTACGGTTCAGGAGTTATTCACAGAAACATGGTTCTGAACATGCTGCCAATTTCTCGCCTGGGAAACATGCAGAGAAGTCCAAGATAGTGTTTTTTAGACTGGCTGCCACGAGCTGAATCGAATGCAGCCAAGAGCGAGCGTCTAGGACTTACGGTTCAGGAGTTATTCACAGAAACATGGTTCTGAACATGCTGCCAATTGCTCGCCTGGGAAACATGCAGAGAAGTCCAAGATAGTGTTTTTTAGACTGGCTGCCACGAGCTGAATCGAATGCAGCCAAGAGCGAGCGTCTAGGACTTACGGTTCAGGAGTTATTCACAGAAACATGGTTCTTTTACTGCCAGCCGCGAAAGCGAAAATAACCAAGATCGAGCGTCTAGGATTTACTTGTCAATAACTCGCCTGGGAAACATCCAGAGAAGTCAAACACAGTGCTCCTATACTAATTGCCAGGCGCTGAGACGAATGCCGCCAAGATCGAGCGTCTAGGACTTACGGTTCAGGAGTTATTCACAGAAACATGGTTCTGAACATGCTGCCAATTTCTCGCCTGGGAAACATGCAGAGAAGTCCAAGATAGTGTTTTTTAGACTGGCTGCCACGAGCTGAATCGAATGCAGCCAAGAGCGAGCGTCTAGGACTTACGGTTCAGGAGTTATTCACAGAAATATGGTTCTGAACATGCTGCCAATTGCTCGCCTGGGAAACATGCAGAGAAGTCCGAGATAGTGTTTTTTAGACTGGCTGCCACGAGCTGAATCGAATGCAGCCAAGAGCGAGCGTCTAGGACTTACGGTTCAGGAGTTATTCACAGAAACATGGTTCTGAACATGCTGCCAATTTCTCGCCTGGGAAACATGCAGAGAAGTCCAAGATAGTGTTTTTTAGACTGGCTGCCACGAGCTGAATCGAATGCAGCCAAGAGCGAGCGTCTAGGACTTACGGTTCAGGAGTTATTCACAGAAACATGGTTCTTTTACTGCCAGCCGCGAAAGCGAAAATAACCAAGATCGAGCGTCTAGGATTTACTTGTCAATAACTCGCCTGGGAAACATCCAGAGAAGTCAAACACAGTGCTCCTATACTAATTGCGTGGCGCTGAGACGAATGCCGCCAAGATCGAGCGTCTAGGACTTACGGTTCAAGAATTAGCTTTAGAAACATTTGCCTTAGGAACATGCAGAGAAGTCCAAGATAGTGTTTTTTAGACTGGCTGCCACGAGCTGAATCGAATGCAGCCAAGAGCGAGCGTCTAGGACTTACGGTTCAGGAGTTATTCACAGAAACATGGTTCTGAACATGCTGCCAATTGCTCGCCTGGGAAACATGCAGAGAAGTCCAAGATAGAGTTTTTTAGACTGGCTGCCACGAGCTGAATCGAATGCAGCCAAGAGCGAGCGTCTAGGACTTACGGTTCAGGAGTTATTCACAGAAACATGGTTCTGAACATGCTGCCAATTGCTCGCCTGGGAAACATGCAGAGAAGTCCAAGATAGTGTTTTTTAGACTGGCTGCCACGAGCTGAATCGAATGCAGCCAAGAGCGAGCGTCTAGGACTTACGGTTCAGGAGTTATTCACAGAAACATGGTTCTGAACATGCTGCCAATTTCTCGCCTGGGAAACATGCAGAGAAGTCCAAGATAGTGTTTTTTAGACTGGCTGCCACGAGCTGAATCGAATGCAGCCAAGAGCGAGCGTCTAGGACTTACGGTTCAGGAGTTATTCACAGAAATATGGTTCTGAACATGCTGCCAATTGCTCGCCTGGGAAACATGCAGAGAAGTCCGAGATAGTGTTTTTTAGACTGGCTGCCACGAGCTGAATCGAATGCAGCCAAGAGCGAGCGTCTAGGACTTACGGTTCAGGAGTTATTCACAGAAACATGGTTCTGAACATGTTGCCAATTTCTCGCCTGGGAAACATGCAGAGAAGTCCAAGATAGTGTTTTTTAGACTGGCTGCCACGAGCTGAATCGAATGCAGCCAAGAGCGAGCGTCTAGGACTTACGGTTCAGGAGTTATTCACAGAAACATGGTTCTTTTACTGCCAGCCGCGAAAGCGAAAATAACCAAGATCGAGCGTCTAGGATTTACTTGTCAATAACTCGCCTGGGAAACATCCAGAGAAGTCAAACACAGTGCTCCTATACTAATTGCGTGGCGCTGAGACGAATGCCGCCAAGATCGAGCGTCTAGGACTTACGGTTCAAGAATTAGCTTTAGAAACATTTGCCTTAGGAACATGCAGAGAAGTCCAAGATAGTGTTTTTTAGACTGGCTGCCACGAGCTGAATCGAATGCAGCCAAGAGCGAGCGTCTAGGACTTACGGTTCAGGAGTTATTCACAGAAACATGGTTCTGAACATGCTGCCAATTGCTCGCCTGGGAAACATGCAGAGAAGTCCAAGATAGTGTTTTTTAGACTGGCTGCCACGAGCTGAATCGAATGCAGCCAAGAGCGAGCGTCTAGGACTTACGGTTCAGGAGTTATTCACAGAAACATGGTTCTGAACATGCTGCCAATTGCTCGCCTGGGAAACATGCAGAGAAGTCCAAGATAGTGTTTTTTAGACTGGCTGCCACGAGCTGAATCGAATGCAGCCAAGAGCGAGCGTCTAGGACTTATGGTTCAGGAGTTATTCACAGAAACATGGTTCTGAACATGCTGCCAATTGCTCGCCTGGGAAACAAGCAGAGAAGTCCAAGATAGTGTTTTTTAGACTGGCTGCCACGAGCTGAATCGAATGCAGCCAAGAGCGACCGTCTAGGACTTACGGTTCAGGAGTTATTCACAGAAACATGGTTCTTTTACTGCCAGCCGCGAAAGCGAAAATAACCAAGATCGAGCGTCTAGGATTTACTTGTCAATAACTCGCCTGGGAAACATCCAGAGAAGTCAAACACAGTGCTCCTATACTAATTGCCTGGCGCTGAGACGAATGCCGCCAAGATCGAGCGTCTAGGACTTACGGTTCAAGAATTAGCTTTAGAAACATTTGCCTTAGGAACATGCAGAGAAGTCCAAGATAGTGTTTTTTAGACTGGCTGCCACGAGCTGAATCGAATGCAGCCAAGAGCGAGCGTCTAGGACTTACGGTTCAGGAGTTATTCACAGAAACATGGTTCTGAACATGCTGCCAATTGCTCGCCTGGGAAACATGCAGAGAAGTCCAAGATAGTGTTTTTTAGACTGGCTGCCACGAGCTGAATCGAATGCAGCCAAGAGCGAGCGTCTAGGACTTACGGTTCAGGAGTTATTCACAGAAACATGGTTCTTTTACTGCCAGCCGCGAAAGCGAAAATAACCAAGATCGAGCGTCTAGGATTTACTTGTCAATAACTCGCCTGGGAAACATCCAGAGAAGTCAAACACAGTGCTCCTATACTAATTGCCTGGCGCTGAGACGAATGCCGCCAAGATCGAGCGTCTAGGACTTACGGTTCAAGAATTAGCTTTAGAAACATTTGCCTTAGGAACATGCAGAGAAGTCCAAGATAGTGTTTTTTAGACTGGCTGCCACGAGCTGAATCGAATGCAGCCAAGAGCGAGCGTCTAGGACTTACGGTTCAGGAGTTATTCACAGAAACATGGTTCTGAACATGCTGCCAATTGCTCGCCTGGGAAACATGCAGAGAAGTCCAAGATAGTGTTTTTTAGACTGGCTGCCACGAGCTGAATCGAATGCAGCCAAGAGCGAGCGTCTAGGACTTACGGTTCAGGAGTTATTCACAGAAACATGGTTCTGAACATGCTGCCAATTGCTCGCCTGGGAAACATGCAGAGAAGTCCAAGATAGTGTTTTTTAGACTGGCTGCCACGAGCTGAATCGAATGCAGCCAAGAGCGAGCGTCTAGGACTTACGGTTCAGGAGTTATTCACAGAAACATGCTTCTTTTACTGCCAGCCGCGAAAGCGAAAATAACCAAGATCGAGCGTCTAGGATTTACTTGTCAATAACTCGCCTGGGAAACATCCAGAGAAGTCAAACACAGTGCTCCTATACTAAATGCCAGGCGCTGAGACGAATGCCGCCAAGATCGAGCGTCTAGGACTTACGGTTCAGGAGTTATTCACAGAAACATGGTTCTGAACATGCTGCCAATTTCTCGTCTGGGAAACATGCAGAGAAGTCCAAGATAGTGTTTTTTAGACTGGCTGCCACGAGCTGAATCGAATGCAGCCAAGAGCGAGCGTCTAGGACTTACGGTTCAGGAGTTATTCACAGAAACATGGTTCTGAACATGCTGCCAATTTCTCGCCTGGGAAACATGCAGAGAAGTCCAAGATAGTGTTTTTTAGACTGGCTGCCACGAGCTGAATCGAATGCAGCCAAGAGCGAGCGTCTAGGACTTACGGTTCAGGAGTTATTCACAGAAACATGGTTCTGAACATGCTGCCAATTGCTCGCCTGGGAAACATGCAGAGAAGTCCAAGATAGTGTTTTTTAGACTGGCTGCCACGAGCTGAATCGAATGCAGCCAAGAGCGAGCGTCTAGGACTTACGGTTCAGGAGTTATTCACAGAAACATGGTTTTTTTACTGCCAGCCGCGAAAGCGAAAATAACCAAGATCGAGCGTCTAGGATTTACTTGTCAATAACTCGCCTGGGAAACATCCAGAGAAGTCAAACACAGTGCTCCTATACTAAATGCCAGGCGCTGAGACGAATGCCGCCAAGATCGAGCGTCTAGGACTTACGGTTCAGGAGTTATTCACAGAAACATGGTTCTGAACATGCTGCCAATTGCTCGCCTGGGAAACATGCAGAGAAGTCCAAGATAGTGTTTTTTAGACTGGCTGCCACGAGCTGAATCGAATGCAGCCAAGAGCGAGCGTCTAGGACTTACGGTTCAGGAGTTATTCACAGAAACATGGTTCTGAACATGCTGCCAATTGCTCGCCTGGGAAACATGCAGAGAAGTCCAAGATAGTGTTTTTTAGACTGGCTGCCACGAGCTGAATCGAATGCAGCCAAGAGCGAGCGTCTAGGACTTACGGTTCAGGAGTTATTCACAGAAACATGGTTCTGAACATGCTGCCAATTTCTCGCCTGGGAAACATGCAGAGAAGTCCAAGATAGTGTTTTTTAGACTGGCTGCCACGAGCTGAATCGAATGCAGCCAAGAGCGAGCGTCTAGGACTTACGGTTCAGGAGTTATTCACAGAAACATGGTTCTGAACATGCTGCCAATTGCTCGCCTGGGAAACATGCAGAGAAGTCCAAGATAGTGTTTTTTAGACTGGCTGCCACGAGCTGAATCGAATGCAGCCAAGAGCGAGCGTCTAGGACTTACGGTTCAGGAGTTATTCACAGAAACATGGTTTTTTTACTGCCAGCCGCGAAAGCGAAAATAACCAAGATCGAGCGTCTAGGATTTACTTGTCAATAACTCGCCTGGGAAACATCCAGAGAAGTCAAACACAGTGCTCCTATACTAATTGCCAGGCGCTGAGACGAATGCCGCCAAGATCGAGCGTCTAGGACTTACGGTTCAGGAGTTATTCACAGAAACATGGTTCTGAACATGCTGCCAATTGCTCGCCTGGGAAACATGCAGAGAAGTCCAAGATAGTGTTTTTTAGACTGGCTGCCACGAGCTGAATCGAATGCAGCCAAGAGCGAGCGTCTAGGACTTACGGTTCAGGAGTTATTCACAGAAACATGGTTCTGAACATGCTGCCAATTGCTCGCCTGGGAAACATGCAGAGAAGTCCAAGATAGTGTTTTTTAGACTGGCTGCCACGAGCTGAATCGAATGCAGCCAAGAGCGAGCGTCTAGGACTTACGGTTCAGGAGTTATTCACAGAAACATGGTTTTTTTACTGCCAGCCGCGAAAGCGAAAATAACCAAGATCGAGCGTCTAGGATTTACTTGTCAATAACTCGCCTGGGAAACATCCAGAGAAGTCAAACACAGTGCTCCTATACTAATTGCCAGGCGCTGAGACGAATGCCGCCAAGATCGAGCGTCTAGGACTTACGGTTCAGGAGTTATTCACAGAAACATGGTTCTGAACATGCTGCCAATTTCTCGTCTGGGAAACATGCAGAGAAGTCCAAGATAGTGTTTTTTAGACTGGCTGCCACGAGCTGAATCGAATGCAGCCAAGAGCGAGCGTCTAGGACTTACGGTTCAGGAGTTATTCACAGAAACATGGTTCTGAACATGCTGCCAATTTCTCGCCTGGGAAACATGCAGAGAAGTCCAAGATAGTGTTTTTTAGACTGGCTGCCACGAGCTGAATCGAATGCAGCCAAGAGCGAGCGTCTAGGACTTACGGTTCAGGAGTTATTCACAGAAACATGGTTCTGAACATGCTGCCAATTTCTCGCCTGGGAAACATGCAGAGAAGTCCAAGATAGTGTTTTTTAGACTGGCTGCCACGAGCTGAATCGAATGCAGCCAAGAGCGAGCGTCTAGGACTTACGGTTCAGGAGTTATTCACAGAAATATGGTTCTGAACATGCTGCCAATTGCTCGCCTGGGAAACATGCAGAGAAGTCCGAGATAGTGTTTTTTAGACTGGCTGCCACGAGCTGAATCGAATGCAGCCAAGAGCGAGCGTCTAGGACTTACGGTTCAGGAGTTATTCACAGAAACATGGTTCTGAACATGCTGCCAATTTCTCGCCTGGGAAACATGCAGAGAAGTCCAAGATAGTGTTTTTTAGACTGGCTGCCACGAGCTGAATCGAATGCAGCCAAGAGCGAGCGTCTAGGACTTACGGTTCAGGAGTTATTCACAGAAACATGGTTCTGAACATGCTGCCAATTGCTCGCCTGGGAAACATGCAGAGAAGTCCAAGATAGTGTTTTTTAGACTGGCTGCCACGAGCTGAATCGAATGCAGCCAAGAGCGAGCGTCTAGGACTTACGGTTCAGGAGTTATTCACAGAAACATGGTTTTTTTACTGCCAGCCGCGAAAGCGAAAATAACCAAGATCGAGCGTCTAGGATTTACTTGTCAATAACTCGCCTGGGAAACATCCAGAGAAGTCAAACACAGTGCTCCTATACTAATTGCCAGGCGCTGAGACGAATGCCGCCAAGATCGAGCGTCTAGGACTTACGGTTCAGGAGTTATTCACAGAAACATGGTTCTGAACATGCTGCCAATTGCTCGCCTGGGAAACATGCAGAGAAGTCCAAGATAGTGTTTTTTAGACTGGCTGCCACGAGCTGAATCGAATGCAGCCAAGAGCGAGCGTCTAGGACTTACGGTTCAGGAGTTATTCACAGAAACATGGTTCTGAACATGCTGCCAATTGCTCGCCTGGGAAACATGCAGAGAAGTCCAAGATAGTGTTTTTTAGACTGGCTGCCACGAGCTGAATCGAATGCAGCCAAGAGCGAGCGTCTAGGACTTACGGTTCAGGAGTTATTCACAGAAACATGGTTTTTTTACTGCCAGCCGCGAAAGCGAAAATAACCAAGATCGAGCGTCTAGGATTTACTTGTCAATAACTCGCCTGGGAAACATCCAGAGAAGTCAAACACAGTGCTCCTATACTAATTGCCAGGCGCTGAGACGAATGCCGCCAAGATCGAGCGTCTAGGACTTACGGTTCAGGAGTTATTCACAGAAACATGGTTCTGAACATGCTGCCAATTTCTCGTCTGGGAAACATGCAGAGAAGTCCAAGATAGTGTTTTTTAGACTGGCTGCCACGAGCTGAATCGAATGCAGCCAAGAGCGAGCGTCTAGGACTTACGGTTCAGGAGTTATTCACAGAAACATGGTTCTGAACATGCTGCCAATTTCTCGCCTGGGAAACATGCAGAGAAGTCCAAGATAGTGTTTTTTAGACTGGCTGCCACGAGCTGAATCGAATGCAGCCAAGAGCGAGCGTCTAGGACTTACGGTTCAGGAGTTATTCACAGAAACATGGTTCTGAACATGCTGCCAATTTCTCGCCTGGGAAACATGCAGAGAAGTCCAAGATAGTGTTTTTTAGACTGGCTGCCACGAGCTGAATCGAATGCAGCCAAGAGCGAGCGTCTAGGACTTACGGTTCAGGAGTTATTCACAGAAATATGGTTCTGAACATGCTGCCAATTGCTCGCCTGGGAAACATGCAGAGAAGTCCGAGATAGTGTTTTTTAGACTGGCTGCCACGAGCTGAATCGAATGCAGCCAAGAGCGAGCGTCTAGGACTTACGGTTCAGGAGTTATTCACAGAAACATGGTTCTGAACATGTTGCCAATTTCTCGCCTGGGAAACATGCAGAGAAGTCCAAGATAGTGTTTTTTAGACTGGCTGCCACGAGCTGAATCGAATGCAGCCAAGAGCGAGCGTCTAGGACTTACGGTTCAGGAGTTATTCACAGAAACATGGTTCTTTTACTGCCAGCCGCGAAAGCGAAAATAACCAAGATCGAGCGTCTAGGATTTACTTGTCAATAACTCGCCTGGGAAACATCCAGAGAAGTCAAACACAGTGCTCCTATACTAATTGCCTGGCGCTGAGACGAATGCCGCCAAGATCGAGCGTCTAGGACTTACGGTTCAAGAATTAGCTTTAGAAACATTTGCCTTAGGAACATGCAGAGAAGTCCAAGATAGTGTTTTTTAGACTGGCTGCCACGAGCTGAATCGAATGCAGCCAAGAGCGAGCGTCTAGGACTTACGGTTCAGGAGTTATTCACAGAAACATGGTTCTGAACATGCTGCCAATTGCTCGCCTGGGAAACATGCAGAGAAGTCCAAGATAGTGTTTTTTAGACTGGCTGCCACGAGCTGAATCGAATGCAGCCAAGAGCGAGCGTCTAGGACTTACGGTTCAGGAGTTATTCACAGAAACATGGTTCTTTTACTGCCAGCCGCGAAAGCGAAAATAACCAAGATCGAGCGTCTAGGATTTACTTGTCAATAACTCGCCTGGGAAACATCCAGAGAAGTCAAACACAGTGCTCCTATACTAATTGCCCGGCGCTGAGACGAATGCCGCCAAGATCGAGCGTCTAGGACTTACGGTTCAAGAATTAGCTTTAGAAACATTTGCCTTAGGAACATGCAGAGAAGTCCAAGATAGTGTTTTTTAGACTGGCTGCCACGAGCTGAATCGAATGCAGCCAAGAGCGAGCGTCTAGGACTTACGGTTCAGGAGTTATTCACAGAAACATGGTTCTGAACATGCTGCCAATTGCTCGCCTGGGAAACATGCAGAGAAGTCCAAGATAGTGTTTTTTAGACTGGCTGCCACGAGCTGAATCGAATGCAGCCAAGAGCGAGCGTCTAGGACTTACGGTTCAGGAGTTATTCACAGAAACATGGTTCTGAACATGCTGCCAATTGCTCGCCTGGGAAACATGCAGAGAAGTCCAAGATAGTGTTTTTTAGACTGGCTGCCACGAGCTGAATCGAATGCAGCCAAGAGCGAGCGTCTAGGACTTACGGTTCAGGAGTTATTCACAGAAACATGCTTCTTTTACTGCCAGCCGCGAAAGCGAAAATAACCAAGATCGAGCGTCTAGGATTTACTTGTCAATAACTCGCCTGGGAAACATCCAGAGAAGTCAAACACAGTGCTCCTATACTAAATGCCAGGCGCTGAGACGAATGCCGCCAAGATCGAGCGTCTAGGACTTACGGTTCAGGAGTTATTCACAGAAACATGGTTCTGAACATGCTGCCAATTTCTCGTCTGGGAAACATGCAGAGAAGTCCAAGATAGTGTTTTTTAGACTGGCTGCCACGAGCTGAATCGAATGCAGCCAAGAGCGAGCGTCTAGGACTTACGGTTCAGGAGTTATTCACAGAAACATGGTTCTGAACATGCTGCCAATTTCTCGCCTGGGAAACATGCAGAGAAGTCCAAGATAGTGTTTTTTAGACTGGCTGCCACGAGCTGAATCGAATGCAGCCAAGAGCGAGCGTCTAGGACTTACGGTTCAGGAGTTATTCACAGAAACATGGTTCTGAACATGCTGCCAATTGCTCGCCTGGGAAACATGCAGAGAAGTCCAAGATAGTGTTTTTTAGACTGGCTGCCACGAGCTGAATCGAATGCAGCCAAGAGCGAGCGTCTAGGACTTACGGTTCAGGAGTTATTCACAGAAACATGGTTTTTTTACTGCCAGCCGCGAAAGCGAAAATAACCAAGATCGAGCGTCTAGGATTTACTTGTCAATAACTCGCCTGGGAAACATCCAGAGAAGTCAAACACAGTGCTCCTATACTAAATGCCAGGCGCTGAGACGAATGCCGCCAAGATCGAGCGTCTAGGACTTACGGTTCAGGAGTTATTCACAGAAACATGGTTCTGAACATGCTGCCAATTGCTCGCCTGGGAAACATGCAGAGAAGTCCAAGATAGTGTTTTTTAGACTGGCTGCCACGAGCTGAATCGAATGCAGCCAAGAGCGAGCGTCTAGGACTTACGGTTCAGGAGTTATTCACAGAAACATGGTTCTGAACATGCTGCCAATTGCTCGCCTGGGAAACATGCAGAGAAGTCCAAGATAGTGTTTTTTAGACTGGCTGCCACGAGCTGAATCGAATGCAGCCAAGAGCGAGCGTCTAGGACTTACGGTTCAGGAGTTATTCACAGAAACATGGTTCTGAACATGCTGCCAATTTCTCGCCTGGGAAACATGCAGAGAAGTCCAAGATAGTGTTTTTTAGACTGGCTGCCACGAGCTGAATCGAATGCAGCCAAGAGCGAGCGTCTAGGACTTACGGTTCAGGAGTTATTCACAGAAACATGGTTCTGAACATGCTGCCAATTGCTCGCCTGGGAAACATGCAGAGAAGTCCAAGATAGTGTTTTTTAGACTGGCTGCCACGAGCTGAATCGAATGCAGCCAAGAGCGAGCGTCTAGGACTTACGGTTCAGGAGTTATTCACAGAAACATGGTTTTTTTACTGCCAGCCGCGAAAGCGAAAATAACCAAGATCGAGCGTCTAGGATTTACTTGTCAATAACTCGCCTGGGAAACATCCAGAGAAGTCAAACACAGTGCTCCTATACTAAATGCCAGGCGCTGAGACGAATGCCGCCAAGATCGAGCGTCTAGGACTTACGGTTCAGGAGTTATTCACAGAAACATGGTTCTGAACATGCTGCCAATTGCTCGCCTGGGAAACATGCAGAGAAGTCCAAGATAGTGTTTTTTAGACTGGCTGCCACGAGCTGAATCGAATGCAGCCAAGAGCGAGCGTCTAGGACTTACGGTTCAGGAGTTATTCACAGAAACATGGTTCTGAACATGCTGCCAATTGCTCGCCTGGGAAACATGCAGAGAAGTCCAAGATAGTGTTTTTTAGACTGGCTGCCACGAGCTGAATCGAATGCAGCCAAGAGCGAGCGTCTAGGACTTACGGTTCAGGAGTTATTCACAGAAACATGGTTCTGAACATGCTGCCAATTTCTCGCCTGGGAAACATGCAGAGAAGTCCAAGATAGTGTTTTTTAGACTGGCTGCCACGAGCTGAATCGAATGCAGCCAAGAGCGAGCGTCTAGGACTTACGGTTCAGGAGTTATTCACAGAAACATGGTTCTGAACATGCTGCCAATTGCTCGCCTGGGAAACATGCAGAGAAGTCCAAGATAGTGTTTTTTAGACTGGCTGCCACGAGCTGAATCGAATGCAGCCAAGAGCGAGCGTCTAGGACTTACGGTTCAGGAGTTATTCACAGAAACATGGTTTTTTTACTGCCAGCCGCGAAAGCGAAAATAACCAAGATCGAGCGTCTAGGATTTACTTGTCAATAACTCGCCTGGGAAACATCCAGAGAAGTCAAACACAGTGCTCCTATACTAATTGCCAGGCGCTGAGACGAATGCCGCCAAGATCGAGCGTCTAGGACTTACGGTTCAGGAGTTATTCACAGAAACATGGTTCTGAACATGCTGCCAATTGCTCGCCTGGGAAACATGCAGAGAAGTCCAAGATAGTGTTTTTTAGACTGGCTGCCACGAGCTGAATCGAATGCAGCCAAGAGCGAGCGTCTAGGACTTACGGTTCAGGAGTTATTCACAGAAACATGGTTCTGAACATGCTGCCAATTGCTCGCCTGGGAAACATGCAGAGAAGTCCAAGATAGTGTTTTTTAGACTGGCTGCCACGAGCTGAATCGAATGCAGCCAAGAGCGAGCGTCTAGGACTTACGGTTCAGGAGTTATTCACAGAAACATGTTTTTTTTACTGCCAGCCGCGAAAGCGAAAATAACCAAGATCGAGCGTCTAGGATTTACTTGTCAATAACTCGCCTGGGAAACATCCAGAGAAGTCAAACACAGTGCTCCTATACTAATTGCCAGGCGCTGAGACGAATGCCGCCAAGATCGAGCGTCTAGGACTTACGGTTCAGGAGTTATTCACAGAAACATGGTTCTGAACATGCTGCCAATTTCTCGTCTGGGAAACATGCAGAGAAGTCCAAGATAGTGTTTTTTAGACTGGCTGCCACGAGCTGAATCGAATGCAGCCAAGAGCGAGCGTCTAGGACTTACGGTTCAGGAGTTATTCACAGAAACATGGTTCTGAACATGCTGCCAATTTCTCGCCTGGGAAACATGCAGAGAAGTCCAAGATAGTGTTTTTTAGACTGGCTGCCACGAGCTGAATCGAATGCAGCCAAGAGCGAGCGTCTAGGACTTACGGTTCAGGAGTTATTCACAGAAACATGGTTCTGAACATGCTGCCAATTGCTCGCCTGGGAAACATGCAGAGAAGTCCAAGATAGTGTTTTTTAGACTGGCTGCCACGAGCTGAATCGAATGCAGCCAAGAGCGAGCGTCTAGGACTTACGGTTCAGGAGTTATTCACAGAAACATGGTTCTTTTACTGCCAGCCGCGAAAGCGAAAATAACCAAGATCGAGCGTCTAGGATTTACTTGTCAATAACTCGCCTGGGAAACATCCAGAGAAGTCAAACACAGTGCTCCTATACTAAATGCCAGGCGCTGAGACGAATGCCGCCAAGATCGAGCGTCTAGGACTTACGGTTCAGGAGTTATTCACAGAAACATGGTTCTGAACATGCTGCCAATTTCTCGCCTGGGAAACATGCAGAGAAGTCCAAGATAGTGTTTTTTAGACTGGCTGCCACGAGCTGAATCGAATGCAGCCAAGAGCGAGCGTCTAGGACTTACGGTTCAGGAGTTATTCACAGAAATATGGTTCTGAACATGCTGCCAATTGCTCGCCTGGGAAACATGCAGAGAAGTCCGAGATAGTGTTTTTTAGACTGGCTGCCACGAGCTGAATCGAATGCAGCCAAGAGCGAGCGTCTAGGACTTACGGTTCAGGAGTTATTCACAGAAACATGGTTCTGAACATGCTGCCAATTTCTCGCCTGGGAAACATGCAGAGAAGTCCAAGATAGTGTTTTTTAGACTGGCTGCCACGAGCTGAATCGAATGCAGCCAAGAGCGAGCGTCTAGGACTTACGGTTCAGGAGTTATTCACAGAAACATGGTTCTTTTACTGCCAGCCGCGAAAGCGAAAATAACCAAGATCGAGCGTCTAGGATTTACTTGTCAATAACTCGCCTGGGAAACATCCAGAGAAGTCAAACACAGTGCTCCTATACTAATTGCGTGGCGCTGAGACGAATGCCGCCAAGATCGAGCGTCTAGGACTTACGGTTCAAGAATTAGCTTTAGAAACATTTGCCTTAGGAACATGCAGAGAAGTCCAAGATAGTGTTTTTTAGACTGGCTGCCACGAGCTGAATCGAATGCAGCCAAGAGCGAGCGTCTAGGACTTACGGTTCAGGAGTTATTCACAGAAACATGGTTCTGAACATGCTGCCAATTGCTCGCCTGGGAAACATGCAGAGAAGTCCAAGATAGAGTTTTTTAGACTGGCTGCCACGAGCTGAATCGAATGCAGCCAAGAGCGAGCGTCTAGGACTTACGGTTCAGGAGTTATTCACAGAAACATGGTTTTTTTACTGCCAGCCGCGAAAGCGAAAATAACCAAGATCGAGCGTCTAGGATTTACTTGTCAATAACTCGCCTGGGAAACATCCAGAGAAGTCAAACACAGTGCTCCTATACTAATTGCCAGGCGCTGAGACGAATGCCGCCAAGATCGAGCGTCTAGGACTTACGGTTCAGGAGTTATTCACAGAAACATGGTTCTGAACATGCTGCCAATTTCTCGTCTGGGAAACATGCAGAGAAGTCCAAGATAGTGTTTTTTAGACTGGCTGCCACGAGCTGAATCGAATGCAGCCAAGAGCGAGCGTCTAGGACTTACGGTTCAGGAGTTATTCACAGAAACATGGTTCTGAACATGCTGCCAATTTCTCGCCTGGGAAACATGCAGAGAAGTCCAAGATAGTGTTTTTTAGACTGGCTGCCACGAGCTGAATCGAATGCAGCCAAGAGCGAGCGTCTAGGACTTACGGTTCAGGAGTTATTCACAGAAACATGGTTCTGAACATGCTGCCAATTGCTCGCCTGGGAAACATGCAGAGAAGTCCAAGATAGTGTTTTTTAGACTGGCTGCCACGAGCTGAATCGAATGCAGCCAAGAGCGAGCGTCTAGGACTTACGGTTCAGGAGTTATTCACAGAAACATGGTTCTTTTACTGCCAGCCGCGAAAGCGAAAATAACCAAGATCGAGCGTCTAGGATTTACTTGTCAATAACTCGCCTGGGAAACATCCAGAGAAGTCAAACACAGTGCTCCTATACTAAATGCCAGGCGCTGAGACGAATGCCGCCAAGATCGAGCGTCTAGGACTTACGGTTCAGGAGTTATTCACAGAAACATGGTTCTGAACATGCTGCCAATTTCTCGCCTGGGAAACATGCAGAGAAGTCCAAGATAGTGTTTTTTAGACTGGCTGCCACGAGCTGAATCGAATGCAGCCAAGAGCGAGCGTCTAGGACTTACGGTTCAGGAGTTATTCACAGAAATATGGTTCTGAACATGCTGCCAATTGCTCGCCTGGGAAACATGCAGAGAAGTCCGAGATAGTGTTTTTTAGACTGGCTGCCACGAGCTGAATCGAATGCAGCCAAGAGCGAGCGTCTAGGACTTACGGTTCAGGAGTTATTCACAGAAACATGGTTCTGAACATGCTGCCAATTTCTCGCCTGGGAAACATGCAGAGAAGTCCAAGATAGTGTTTTTTAGACTGGCTGCCACGAGCTGAATCGAATGCAGCCAAGAGCGAGCGTCTAGGACTTACGGTTCAGGAGTTATTCACAGAAACATGGTTCTTTTACTGCCAGCCGCGAAAGCGAAAATAACCAAGATCGAGCGTCTAGGATTTACTTGTCAATAACTCGCCTGGGAAACATCCAGAGAAGTCAAACACAGTGCTCCTATACTAATTGCGTGGCGCTGAGACGAATGCCGCCAAGATCGAGCGTCTAGGACTTACGGTTCAAGAATTAGCTTTAGAAACATTTGCCTTAGGAACATGCAGAGAAGTCCAAGATAGTGTTTTTTAGACTGGCTGCCACGAGCTGAATCGAATGCAGCCAAGAGCGAGCGTCTAGGACTTACGGTTCAGGAGTTATTCACAGAAACATGGTTCTGAACATGCTGCCAATTGCTCGCCTGGGAAACATGCAGAGAAGTCCAAGATAGAGTTTTTTAGACTGGCTGCCACGAGCTGAATCGAATGCAGCCAAGAGCGAGCGTCTAGGACTTACGGTTCAGGAGTTATTCACAGAAACATGGTTCTGAACATGCTGCCAATTGCTCGCCTGGGAAACATGCAGAGAAGTCCAAGATAGTGTTTTTTAGACTGGCTGCCACGAGCTGAATCGAATGCAGCCAAGAGCGAGCGTCTAGGACTTACGGTTCAGGAGTTATTCACAGAAACATGGTTCTGAACATGCTGCCAATTTCTCGCCTGGGAAACATGCAGAGAAGTCCAAGATAGTGTTTTTTAGACTGGCTGCCACGAGCTGAATCGAATGCAGCCAAGAGCGAGCGTCTAGGACTTACGGTTCAGGAGTTATTCACAGAAATATGGTTCTGAACATGCTGCCAATTGCTCGCCTGGGAAACATGCAGAGAAGTCCGAGATAGTGTTTTTTAGACTGGCTGCCACGAGCTGAATCGAATGCAGCCAAGAGCGAGCGTCTAGGACTTACGGTTCAGGAGTTATTCACAGAAACATGGTTCTGAACATGCTGCCAATTTCTCGCCTGGGAAACATGCAGAGAAGTCCAAGATAGTGTTTTTTAGACTGGCTGCCACGAGCTGAATCGAATGCAGCCAAGAGCGAGCGTCTAGGACTTACGGTTCAGGAGTTATTCACAGAAACATGGTTCTTTTACTGCCAGCCGCGAAAGCGAAAATAACCAAGATCGAGCGTCTAGGATTTACTTGTCAATAACTCGCCTGGGAAACATCCAGAGAAGTCAAACACAGTGCTCCTATACTAATTGCGTGGCGCTGAGACGAATGCCGCCAAGATCGAGCGTCTAGGACTTACGGTTCAAGAATTAGCTTTAGAAACATTTGCCTTAGGAACATGCAGAGAAGTCCAAGATAGTGTTTTTTAGACTGGCTGCCACGAGCTGAATCGAATGCAGCCAAGAGCGAGCGTCTAGGACTTACGGTTCAGGAGTTATTCACAGAAACATGGTTCTGAACATGCTGCCAATTGCTCGCCTGGGAAACATGCAGAGAAGTCCAAGATAGTGTTTTTTAGACTGGCTGCCACGAGCTGAATCGAATGCAGCCAAGAGCGAGCGTCTAGGACTTACGGTTCAGGAGTTATTCACAGAAACATGGTTCTGAACATGCTGCCAATTGCTCGCCTGGGAAACATGCAGAGAAGTCCAAGATAGTGTTTTTTAGACTGGCTGCCACGAGCTGAATCGAATGCAGCCAAGAGCGAGCGTCTAGGACTTACGGTTCAGGAGTTATTCACAGAAACATGGTTCTGAACATGCTGCCAATTGCTCGCCTGGGAAACAAGCAGAGAAGTCCAAGATAGTGTTTTTTAGACTGGCTGCCACGAGCTGAATCGAATGCAGCCAAGAGCGAGCGTCTAGGACTTACGGTTCAGGAGTTATTCACAGAAACATGGTTCTTTTACTGCCAGCCGCGAAAGCGAAAATAACCAAGATCGAGCGTCTAGGATTTACTTGTCAATAACTCGCCTGGGAAACATCCAGAGAAGTCAAACACAGTGCTCCTATACTAATTGCCTGGCGCTGAGACGAATGCCGCCAAGATCGAGCGTCTAGGACTTACGGTTCAAGAATTAGCTTTAGAAACATTTGCCTTAGGAACATGCAGAGAAGTCCAAGATAGTGTTTTTTAGACTGGCTGCCACGAGCTGAATCGAATGCAGCCAAGAGCGAGCGTCTAGGACTTACGGTTCAGGAGTTATTCACAGAAACATGGTTCTGAACATGCTGCCAATTGCTCGCCTGGGAAACATGCAGAGAAGTCCAAGATAGTGTTTTTTAGACTGGCTGCCACGAGCTGAATCGAATGCAGCCAAGAGCGAGCGTCTAGGACTTACGGTTCAGGAGTTATTCACAGAAACATGGTTCTTTTACTGCCAGCCGCGAAAGCGAAAATAACCAAGATCGAGCGTCTAGGATTTACTTGTCAATAACTCGCCTGGGAAACATCCAGAGAAGTCAAACACAGTGCTCCTATACTAATTGCCTGGCGCTGAGACGAATGCCGCCAAGATCGAGCGTCTAGGACTTACGGTTCAAGAATTAGCTTTAGAAACATTTGCCTTAGGAACATGCAGAGAAGTCCAAGATAGTGTTTTTTAGACTGGCTGCCACGAGCTGAATCGAATGCAGCCAAGAGCGAGCGTCTAGGACTTACGGTTCAGGAGTTATTCACAGAAACATGGTTCTGAACATGCTGCCAAT
Organism: Rhinoderma darwinii; assembly: GCF_050947455.1. Taxonomy (NCBI): domain Eukaryota; kingdom Metazoa; phylum Chordata; class Amphibia; order Anura; family Rhinodermatidae; genus Rhinoderma; species Rhinoderma darwinii. The sequence goes on from NW_027464521.1 coordinate 99,175, forward strand.
TGCTCGCCTGGGAAACATGCAGAGAAGTCCAAGATAGTGTTTTTTAGACTGGCTGCCACGAGCTGAATCGAATGCAGCCAAGAGCGAGCGTCTAGGACTTACGGTTCAGGAGTTATTCACAGAAACATGGTTCTGAACATGCTGCCAATTGCTCGCCTGGGAAACATGCAGAGAAGTCCAAGATAGTGTTTTTTAGACTGGCTGCCACGAGCTGAATCGAATGCAGCCAAGAGCGAGCGTCTAGGACTTACGGTTCAGGAGTTATTCACAGAAACATGGTTCTGAACATGCTGCCAATTGCTCGCCTGGGAAACATGCAGAGAAGTCCAAGATAGTGTTTTTTAGACTGGCTGCCACGAGCTGAATCGAATGCAGCCAAGAGCGAGCGTCTAGGACTTACGGTTCAGGAGTTATTCACAGAAACATGGTTCTTTTACTGCCAGCCGCGAAAGCGAAAATAACCAAGATCGAGCGTCTAGGATTTACTTGTCAATAACTCGCCTGGGAAACATCCAGAGAAGTCAAACACAGTGCTCCTATACTAATTGCCTGGCGCTGAGACGAATGCCGCCAAGATCGAGCGTCTAGGACTTACGGTTCAAGAATTAGCTTTAGAAACATTTGCCTTAGGAACATGCAGAGAAGTCCAAGATAGTGTTTTTTAGACTGGCTGCCACGAGCTGAATCGAATGCAGCCAAGAGCGAGCGTCTAGGACTTACGGTTCAGGAGTTATTCACAGAAACATGGTTCTGAACATGCTGCCAATTGCTCGCCTGGGAAACATGCAGAGAAGTCCAAGATAGTGTTTTTTAGACTGGCTGCCACGAGCTGAATCGAATGCAGCCAAGAGCGAGCGTCTAGGACTTACGGTTCAGGAGTTATTCACAGAAACATGGTTCTTTTACTGCCAGCCGCGAAAGCGAAAATAACCAAGATCGAGCGTCTAGGATTTACTTGTCAATAACTCGCCTGGGAAACATCCAGAGAAGTCAAACACAGTGCTCCTATACTAATTGCCTGGCGCTGAGACGAATGCCGCCAAGATCGAGCGTCTAGGACTTACGGTTCAAGAATTAGCTTTAGAAACATTTGCCTTAGGAACATGCAGAGAAGTCCAAGATAGTGTTTTTTAGACTGGCTGCCACGAGCTGAATCGAATGCAGCCAAGAGCGAGCGTCTAGGACTTACGGTTCAGGAGTTATTCACAGAAACATGGTTCTGAACATGCTGCCAATTGCTCGCCTGGGAAACATGCAGAGAAGTCCAAGATAGTGTTTTTTAGACTGGCTGCCACGAGCTGAATCGAATGCAGCCAAGAGCGAGCGTCTAGGACTTACGGTTCAGGAGTTATTCACAGAAACATGGTTCTGAACATGCTGCCAATTGCTCGCCTGGGAAACATGCAGAGAAGTCCAAGATAGTGTTTTTTAGACTGGCTGCCACGAGCTGAATCGAATGCAGCCAAGAGCGAGCGTCTAGGACTTACGGTTCAGGAGTTATTCACAGAAACATGGTTCTGAACATGCTGCCAATTGCTCGCCTGGGAAACAAGCAGAGAAGTCCAAGATAGTGTTTTTTAGACTGGCTGCCACGAGCTGAATCGAATGCAGCCAAGAGCGAGCGTCTAGGACTTACGGTTCAGGAGTTATTCACAGAAACATGGTTCTTTTACTGCCAGCCGCGAAAGCGAAAATAACCAAGATCGAGCGTCTAGGATTTACTTGTCAATAACTCGCCTGGGAAACATCCAGAGAAGTCAAACACAGTGCTCCTATACTAATTGCCTGGCGCTGAGACGAATGCCGCCAAGATCGAGCGTCTAGGACTTACGGTTCAAGAATTAGCTTTAGAAACATTTGCCTTAGGAACATGCAGAGAAGTCCAAGATAGTGTTTTTTAGACTGGCTGCCACGAGCTGAATCGAATGCAGCCAAGAGCGAGCGTCTAGGACTTACGGTTCAGGAGTTATTCACAGAAACATGGTTCTGAACATGCTGCCAATTGCTCGCCTGGGAAACATGCAGAGAAGTCCAAGATAGTGTTTTTTAGACTGGCTGCCACGAGCTGAATCGAATGCAGCCAAGAGCGAGCGTCTAGGACTTACGGTTCAGGAGTTATTCACAGAAACATGGTTCTTTTACTGCCAGCCGCGAAAGCGAAAATAACCAAGATCGAGCGTCTAGGATTTACTTGTCAATAACTCGCCTGGGAAACATCCAGAGAAGTCAAACACAGTGCTCCTATACTAATTGCCTGGCGCTGAGACGAATGCCGCCAAGATCGAGCGTCTAGGACTTACGGTTCAAGAATTAGCTTTAGAAACATTTGCCTTAGGAACATGCAGAGAAGTCCAAGATAGTGTTTTTTAGACTGGCTGCCACGAGCTGAATCGAATGCAGCCAAGAGCGAGCGTCTAGGACTTACGGTTCAGGAGTTATTCACAGAAACATGGTTCTGAACATGCTGCCAATTGCTCGCCTGGGAAACATGCAGAGAAGTCCAAGATAGTGTTTTTTAGACTGGCTGCCACGAGCTGAATCGAATGCAGCCAAGAGCGAGCGTCTAGGACTTACGGTTCAGGAGTTATTCACAGAAACATGGTTCTGAACATGCTGCCAATTGCTCGCCTGGGAAACATGCAGAGAAGTCCAAGATAGTGTTTTTTAGACTGGCTGCCACGAGCTGAATCGAATGCAGCCAAGAGCGAGCGTCTAGGACTTACGGTTCAGGAGTTATTCACAGAAACATGGTTCTGAACATGCTGCCAATTGCTCGCCTGGGAAACATGCAGAGAAGTCCAAGATAGTGTTTTTTAGACTGGCTGCCACGAGCTGAATCGAATGCAGCCAAGAGCGAGCGTCTAGGACTTACGGTTCAGGAGTTATTCACAGAAACATGGTTCTTTTACTGCCAGCCGCGAAAGCGAAAATAACCAAGATCGAGCGTCTAGGATTTACTTGTCAATAACTCGCCTGGGAAACATCCAGAGAAGTCAAACACAGTGCTCCTATACTAATTGCCTGGCGCTGAGACGAATGCCGCCAAGATCGAGCGTCTAGGACTTACGGTTCAAGAATTAGCTTTAGAAACATTTGCCTTAGGAACATGCAGAGAAGTCCAAGATAGTGTTTTTTAGACTGGCTGCCACGAGCTGAATCGAATGCAGCCAAGAGCGAGCGTCTAGGACTTACGGTTCAGGAGTTATTCACAGAAACATGGTTCTGAACATGCTGCCAATTGCTCGCCTGGGAAACATGCAGAGAAGTCCAAGATAGTGTTTTTTAGACTGGCTGCCACGAGCTGAATCGAATGCAGCCAAGAGCGAGCGTCTAGGACTTACGGTTCAGGAGTTATTCACAGAAACATGGTTCTTTTACTGCCAGCCGCGAAAGCGAAAATAACCAAGATCGAGCGTCTAGGATTTACTTGTCAATAACTCGCCTGGGAAACATCCAGAGAAGTCAAACACAGTGCTCCTATACTAATTGCCTGGCGCTGAGACGAATGCAGCCAAGATCGAGCGTCTAGGACTTACGGTTCAAGAATTAGCTTTAGAAACATTTGCCTTAGGAACATGCAGAGAAGTCCAAGATAGTGTTTTTTAGACTGGCTGCCACGAGCTGAATCGAATGCAGCCAAGAGCGAGCGTCTAGGACTTACGGTTCAGGAGTTATTCACAGAAACATGGTTCTGAACATGCTGCCAATTGCTCGCCTGGGAAACATGCAGAGAAGTCCAAGATAGTGTTTTTTAGACTGGCTGCCACGAGCTGAATCGAATGCAGCCAAGAGCGAGCGTCTAGGACTTACGGTTCAGGAGTTATTCACAGAAACATGGTTCTGAACATGCTGCCAATTGCTCGCCTGGGAAACATGCAGAGAAGTCCAAGATAGTGTTTTTTAGACTGGCTGCCACGAGCTGAATCGAATGCAGCCAAGAGCGAGCGTCTAGGACTTACGGTTCAGGAGTTATTCACAGAAACATGGTTCTGATCATGCTGCCAATTGCTCGCCTGGGAAACAAGCAGAGAAGTCCAAGATAGTGTTTTTTAGACTGGCTGCCACGAGCTGAATCGAATGCAGCCAAGAGCGAGCGTCTAGGACTTACGGTTCAGGAGTTATTCACAGAAACATGGTTCTTTTACTGCCAGCCGCGAAAGCGAAAATAACCAAGATCGAGCGTCTAGGATTTACTTGTCAATAACTCGCCTGGGAAACATCCAGAGAAGTCAAACACAGTGCTCCTATACTAATTGCCTGGCGCTGAGACGAATGCCGCCAAGATCGAGCGTCTAGGACTTACGGTTCAAGAATTAGCTTTAGAAACATTTGCCTTAGGAACATGCAGAGAAGTCCAAGATAGTGTTTTTTAGACTGGCTGCCACGAGCTGAATCGAATGCAGCCAAGAGCGAGCGTCTAGGACTTACGGTTCAGGAGTTATTCACAGAAACATGGTTCTGAACATGCTGCCAATTGCTCGCCTGGGAAACATGCAGAGAAGTCCAAGATAGTGTTTTTTAGACTGGCTGCCACGAGCTGAATCGAATGCAGCCAAGAGCGAGCGTCTAGGACTTACGGTTCAGGAGTTATTCACAGAAACATGGTTCTTTTACTGCCAGCCGCGAAAGCGAAAATAACCAAGATCGAGCGTCTAGGATTTACTTGTCAATAACTCGCCTGGGAAACATCCAGAGAAGTCAAACACAGTGCTCCTATACTAATTGCCTGGCGCTGAGACGAATGCCGCCAAGATCGAGCGTCTAGGACTTACGGTTCAAGAATTAGCTTTAGAAACATTTGCCTTAGGAACATGCAGAGAAGTCCAAGATAGTGTTTTTTAGACTGGCTGCCACGAGCTGAATCGAATGCAGCCAAGAGCGAGCGTCTAGGACTTACGGTTCAGGAGTTATTCACAGAAACATGGTTCTGAACATGCTGCCAATTGCTCGCCTGGGAAACATGCAGAGAAGTCCAAGATAGTGTTTTTTAGACTGGCTGCCACGAGCTGAATCGAATGCAGCCAAGAGCGAGCGTCTAGGACTTACGGTTCAGGAGTTATTCACAGAAACATGGTTCTGAACATGCTGCCAATTGCTCGCCTGGGAAACATGCAGAGAAGTCCAAGATAGTGTTTTTTAGACTGGCTGCCACGAGCTGAATCGAATGCAGCCAAGAGCGAGCGTCTAGGACTTACGGTTCAGGAGTTATTCACAGAAACATGGTTCTGAACATGCTGCCAATTGCTCGCCTGGGAAACATGCAGAGAAGTCCAAGATAGTGTTTTTTAGACTGGCTGCCACGAGCTGAATCGAATGCAGCCAAGAGCGAGCGTCTAGGACTTACGGTTCAGGAGTTATTCACAGAAACATGGTTCTGAACATGCTGACAATTGCTCGCCTGGGAAACATCCAGAGAAGTCAAACACAGTGCTCCTATACTAATTGCCTGGCGCTGAGACGAATGCCGCCAAGATCGAGCGTCTAGGACTTACGGTTCAAGAATTAGCTTTAGAAACATTTGCCTTAGGAACATGCAGAGAAGTCCAAGATAGTGTTTTTTAGACTGGCTGCCACGAGCTGAATCGAATGCAGCCAAGAGCGAGCGTCTAGGACTTACGGTTCAGGAGTTATTCACAGAAACATGGTTCTGAACATGCTGCCAATTGCTCGCCTGGGAAACATGCAGAGAAGTCCAAGATAGTGTTTTTTAGACTGGCTGCCACGAGCTGAATCGAATGCAGCCAAGAGCGAGCGTCTAGGACTTACGGTTCAGGAGTTATTCACAGAAACATGGTTCTGAACATGCTGACAATTGCTCGCCTGGGAAACATGCAGAGAAGTCCAAGATAGTGTTTTTTAGACTGGCTGCCACGAGCTGAATCGAATGCAGCCAAGAGCGAGCGTCTAGGACTTACGGTTCAGGAGTTATTCACAGAAACATGGTTCTTTTACTGCCAGCCGCGAAAGCGAAAATAACCAAGATCGAGCGTCTAGGATTTACTTGTCAATAACTCGCCTGGGAAACATCCAGAGAAGTCAAACACAGTGCTCCTATACTAATTGCCAGGCGCTGAGACGAATGCCGCCAAGATCGAGCGTCTAGGACTTACGGTTCAGGAGTTATTCACAGAAACATGGTTCTGAACATGCTGCCAATTTCTCGCCTGGGAAACATGCAGAGAAGTCCAAGATAGTGTTTTTTAGACTGGCTGCCACGAGCTGAATCGAATGCAGCCAAGAGCGAGCGTCTAGGACTTACGGTTCAGGAGTTATTCACAGAAACATGGTTCTGAACATGCTGCCAATTGCTCGCCTGGGAAACATGCAGAGAAGTCCAAGATAGTGTTTTTTAGACTGGCTGCCACGAGCTGAATCGAATGCAGCCAAGAGCGAGCGTCTAGGACTTACGGTTCAGGAGTTATTCACAGAAACATGGTTCTGAACATGCTGCCAATTGCTCGCCTGGGAAACATGCAGAGAAGTCCAAGATAGTGTTTTTTAGACTGGCTGCCACGAGCTGAATCGAATGCAGCCAAGAGCGAGCGTCTAGGACTTACGGTTCAGGAGTTATTCACAGAAACATGGTTCTGAACATGCTGCCAATTGCTCGCCTGGGAAACATGCAGAGAAGTCCAAGATAGTGTTTTTTAGACTGGCTGCCACGAGCTGAATCGAATGCAGCCAAGAGCGAGCGTCTAGGACTTACGGTTCAGGAGTTATTCACAGAAACATGGTTCTTTTACTGCCAGCCGCGAAAGCGAAAATAACCAAGATCGAGCGTCTAGGATTTACTTGTCAATAACTCGCCTGGGAAACATCCAGAGAAGTCAAACACAGTGCTCCTATACTAATTGCCTGGCGCTGAGACGAATGCCGCCAAGATCGAGCGTCTAGGACTTACGGTTCAAGAATTAGCTTTAGAAACATTTGCCTTAGGAACATGCAGAGAAGTCCAAGATAGTGTTTTTTAGACTGGCTGCCACGAGCTGAATCGAATGCAGCCAAGAGCGAGCGTCTAGGACTTACGGTTCAGGAGTTATTCACAGAAACATGGTTCTGAACATGCTGCCAATTGCTCGCCTGGGAAACATGCAGAGAAGTCCAAGATAGTGTTTTTTAGACTGGCTGCCACGAGCTGAATCGAATGCAGCCAAGAGCGAGCGTCTAGGACTTACGGTTCAGGAGTTATTCACAGAAACATGGTTCTTTTACTGCCAGCCGCGAAAGCGAAAATAACCAAGATCGAGCGTCTAGGATTTACTTGTCAATAACTCGCCTGGGAAACATCCAGAGAAGTCAAACACAGTGCTCCTATACTAAATGCCAGGCGCTGAGACGAATGCCGCCAAGATCGAGCGTCTAGGACTTACGGTTCAGGAGTTATTCACAGAAACATGGTTCTGAACATGCTGCCAATTTCTCGTCTGGGAAACATGCAGAGAAGTCCAAGATAGTGTTTTTTAGACTGGCTGCCACGAGCTGAATCGAATGCAGCCAAGAGCGAGCGTCTAGGACTTACGGTTCAGGAGTTATTCACAGAAACATGGTTCTTTTACTGCCAGCCGCGAAAGCGAAAATAACCAAGATCGAGCGTCTAGGATTTACTTGTCAATAACTCGCCTGGGAAACATCCAGAGAAGTCAAACACAGTGCTCCTATACTAATTGCCAGGCGCTGAGACGAATGCCGCCAAGATCGAGCGTCTAGGACTTACGGTTCAGGAGTTATTCACAGAAACATGGTTCTGAACATGCTGCCAATTTCTCGTCTGGGAAACATGCAGAGAAGTCCAAGATAGTGTTTTTTAGACTGGCTGCCACGAGCTGAATCGAATGCAGCCAAAAGCGAGCGTCTAGGACTTACGGTTCAGGAGTTATTCACAGAAACATGGTTTTTTTACTGCCAGCCGCGAAAGCGAAAATAACCAAGATCGAGCGTCTAGGATTTACTTGTCAATAACTCGCCTGGGAAACATCCAGAGAAGTCAAACACAGTGCTCCTATACTAATTGCCAGGCGCTGAGACGAATGCCGCCAAGATCGAGCGTCTAGGACTTACGGTTCAGGAGTTATTCACAGAAACATGGTTCTGAACATGCTGCCAATTTCTCGCCTGGGAAACATGCAGAGAAGTCCAAGATAGTGTTTTTTAGACTGGCTGCCACGAGCTGAATCGAATGCAGCCAAGAGCGAGCGTCTAGGACTTACGGTTCAGGAGTTATTCACAGAAACATGGTTCTGAACATGCTGCCAATTGCTCGCCTGGGAAACATGCAGAGAAGTCCAAGATAGTGTTTTTTAGACTGGCTGCCACGAGCTGAATCGAATGCAGCCAAGAGCGAGCGTCTAGGACTTACGGTTCAGGAGTTATTCACAGAAACATGGTTCTGAACATGCTGCCAATTTCTCGCCTGGGAAACATGCAGAGAAGTCCAAGATAGTGTTTTTTAGACTGGCTGCCACGAGCTGAATCGAATGCAGCCAAGAGCGAGCGTCTAGGACTTACGGTTCAGGAGTTATTCACAGAAACATGGTTCTGAACATGCTGCCAATTGCTCGCCTGGGAAACATGCAGAGAAGTCCAAGATAGTGTTTTTTAGACTGGCTGCCACGAGCTGAATCGAATGCAGCCAAGAGCGAGCGTCTAGGACTTACGGTTCAGGAGTTATTCACAGAAACATGGTTCTTTTACTGCCAGCCGCGAAAGCGAAAATAACCAAGATCGAGCGTCTAGGATTTACTTGTCAATAACTCGCCTGGGAAACATCCAGAGAAGTCAAACACAGTGCTCCTATACTAAATGCCAGGCGCTGAGACGAATGCCGCCAAGATCGAGCGTCTAGGACTTACGGTTCAGGAGTTATTCACAGAAACATGGTTCTGAACATGCTGCCAATTTCTCGTCTGGGAAACATGCAGAGAAGTCCAAGATAGTGTTTTTTAGACTGGCTGCCACGAGCTGAATCGAATGCAGCCAAGAGCGAGCGTCTAGGACTTACGGTTCAGGAGTTATTCACAGAAACATGGTTCTTTTACTGCCAGCCGCGAAAGCGAAAATAACCAAGATCGAGCGTCTAGGATTTACTTGTCAATAACTCGCCTGGGAAACATCCAGAGAAGTCAAACACAGTGCTCCTATACTAATTGCCAGGCGCTGAGACGAATGCCGCCAAGATCGAGCGTCTAGGACTTACGGTTCAGGAGTTATTCACAGAAACATGGTTCTGAACATGCTGCCAATTTCTCGCCTGGGAAACATGCAGAGAAGTCCAAGATAGTGTTTTTTAGACTGGCTGCCACGAGCTGAATCGAATGCAGCCAAGAGCGAGCGTCTAGGACTTACGGTTCAGGAGTTATTCACAGAAACATGGTTCTGAACATGCTGCCAATTTCTCGCCTGGGAAACATGCAGAGAAGTCCAAGATAGTGTTTTTTAGACTGGCTGCCATGAGCTGAATCGAATGCAGCCAAGAGCGAGCGTCTAGGACTTACGGTTCAGGAGTTATTCACAGAAACATGGTTCTTTTACTGCCAGCCGCGAAAGCGAAAATAACCAAGATCGAGCGTCTAGGATTTACTTGTCAATAACTCGCCTGGGAAACATCCAGAGAAGTCAAACACAGTGCTCCTATACTAATTGCCAGGCGCTGAGACGAATGCCGCCAAGATCGAGCGTCTAGGACTTACGGTTCAGGAGTTATTCACAGAAACATGGTTCTGAACATGCTGCCAATTTCTCGCCTGGGAAACATGCAGAGAAGTCCAAGATAGTGTTTTTTAGACTGGCTGCCACGAGCTGAATCGAATGCAGCCAAGAGCGAGCGTCTAGGACTTACGGTTCAGGAGTTATTCACAGAAACATGGTTCTGAACATGCTGCCAATTTCTCGTCTGGGAAACATGCAGAGAAGTCCAAGATAGTGTTTTTTAGACTGGCTGCCACGAGCTGAATCGAATGCAGCCAAGAGCGAGCGTCTAGGACTTACGGTTCAGGAGTTATTCACAGAAACATGGTTTTTTTACTGCCAGCCGCGAAAGCGAAAATAACCAAGATCGAGCGTCTAGGATTTACTTGTCAATAACTCGCCTGGGAAACATCCAGAGAAGTCAAACACAGTGCTCCTATACTAATTGCCAGGCGCAGAGACGAATGCCGCCAAGATCGAGCGTCTAGGACTTACGGTTCAGGAGTTATTCACAGAAACATGGTTCTGAACATGCTGCCAATTTCTCGCCTGGGAAACATGCAGAGAAGTCCAAGATAGTGTTTTTTAGACTGGCTGCCACGAGCTGAATCGAATGCAGCCAAGAGCGAGCGTCTAGGACTTACGGTTCAGGAGTTATTCACAGAAACATGGTTCTGAACATGCTGCCAATTGCTCGCCTGGGAAACATGCAGAGAAGTCCAAGATAGTGTTTTTTAGACTGGCTGCCACGAGCTGAATCGAATGCAGCCAAGAGCGAGCGTCTAGGACTTACGGTTCAGGAGTTATTCACAGAAACATGGTTCTGAACATGCTGCCAATTGCTCGCCTGGGAAACATGCAGAGAAGTCCAAGATAGTGTTTTTTAGACTGGCTGCCACGAGCTGAATCGAATGCAGCCAAGAGCGAGCGTCTAGGACTTACGGTTCAGGAGTTATTCACAGAAACATGGTTCTTTTACTGCCAGCCGCGAAAGCGAAAATAACCAAGATCGAGCGTCTAGGATTTACTTGTCAATAACTCGCCTGGGAAACATCCAGAGAAGTCAAACACAGTGCTCCTATACTAATTGCCTGGCGCTGAGACGAATGCCGCCAAGATCGAGCGTCTAGGACTTACGGTTCAAGAATTAGCTTTAGAAACATTTGCCTTAGGAACATGCAGAGAAGTCCAAGATAGTGTTTTTTAGACTGGCTGCCACGAGCTGAATCGAATGCAGCCAAGAGCGAGCGTCTAGGACTTACGGTTCAGGAGTTATTCACAGAAACATGGTTCTGAACATGCTGCCAATTGCTCGCCTGGGAAACATGCAGAGAAGTCCAAGATAGTGTTTTTTAGACTGGCTGCCACGAGCTGAATCGAATGCAGCCAAGAGCGAGCGTCTAGGACTTACGGTTCAGGAGTTATTCACAGAAACATGGTTCTGAACATGCTGCCAATTGCTCGCCTGGGAAACATGCAGAGAAGTCCAAGATAGTGTTTTTTAGACTGGCTGCCACGAGCTGAATCGAATGCAGCCAAGAGCGAGCGTCTAGGACTTACGGTTCAGGAGTTATTCACAGAAACATGGTTCTGAACATGCTGCCAATTGCTCGCCTGGGAAACATGCAGAGAAGTCCAAGATAGTGTTTTTTAGACTGGCTGCCACGAGCTGAATCGAATGCAGCCAAGAGCGAGCGTCTAGGACTTACGGTTCAGGAGTTATTCACAGAAACATGGTTCTTTTACTGCCAGCCGCGAAAGCGAAAATAACCAAGATCGAGCGTCTAGGATTTACTTGTCAATAACTCGCCTGGGAAACATCCAGAGAAGTCAAACACAGTGCTCCTATACTAATTGCCTGGCGCTGAGACGAATGCCGCCAAGATCGAGCGTCTAGGACTTACGGTTCAAGAATTAGCTTTAGAAACATTTGCCTTAGGAACATGCAGAGAAGTCCAAGATAGTGTTTTTTAGACTGGCTGCCACGAGCTGAATCGAATGCAGCCAAGAGCGAGCGTCTAGGACTTACGGTTCAGGAGTTATTCACAGAAACATGGTTCTGAACATGCTGCCAATTGCTCGCCTGGGAAACATGCAGAGAAGTCCAAGATAGTGTTTTTTAGACTGGCTGCCACGAGCTGAATCGAATGCAGCCAAGAGCGAGCGTCTAGGACTTACGGTTCAGGAGTTATTCACAGAAACATGGTTCTTTTACTGCCAGCCGCGAAAGCGAAAATAACCAAGATCGAGCGTCTAGGATTTACTTGTCAATAACTCGCCTGGGAAACATCCAGAGAAGTCAAACACAGTGCTCCTATACTAATTGCCTGGCGCTGAGACGAATGCCGCCAAGATCGAGCGTCTAGGACTTACGGTTCAAGAATTAGCTTTAGAAACATTTGCCTTAGGAACATGCAGAGAAGTCCAAGATAGTGTTTTTTAGACTGGCTGCCACGAGCTGAATCGAATGCAGCCAAGAGCGAGCGTCTAGGACTTACGGTTCAGGAGTTATTCACAGAAACATGGTTCTGAACATGCTGCCAATTGCTCGCCTGGGAAACATGCAGAGAAGTCCAAGATAGTGTTTTTTAGACTGGCTGCCACGAGCTGAATCGAATGCAGCCAAGAGCGAGCGTCTAGGACTTACGGTTCAGGAGTTATTCACAGAAACATGGTTCTGAACATGCTGCCAATTGCTCGCCTGGGAAACATGCAGAGAAGTCCAAGATAGTGTTTTTTAGACTGGCTGCCACGAGCTGAATCGAATGCAGCCAAGAGCGAGCGTCTAGGACTTACGGTTCAGGAGTTATTCACAGAAACATGGTTCTGAACATGCTGCCAATTGCTCGCCTGGGAAACAAGCAGAGAAGTCCAAGATAGTGTTTTTTAGACTGGCTGCCACGAGCTGAATCGAATGCAGCCAAGAGCGAGCGTCTAGGACTTACGGTTCAGGAGTTATTCACAGAAACATGGTTCTTTTACTGCCAGCCGCGAAAGCGAAAATAACCAAGATCGAGCGTCTAGGATTTACTTGTCAATAACTCGCCTGGGAAACATCCAGAGAAGTCAAACACAGTGCTCCTATACTAATTGCCTGGCGCTGAGACGAATGCCGCCAAGATCGAGCGTCTAGGACTTACGGTTCAAGAATTAGCTTTAGAAACATTTGCCTTAGGAACATGCAGAGAAGTCCAAGATAGTGTTTTTTAGACTGGCTGCCACGAGCTGAATCGAATGCAGCCAAGAGCGAGCGTCTAGGACTTACGGTTCAGGAGTTATTCACAGAAACATGGTTCTGAACATGCTGCCAATTGCTCGCCTGGGAAACATGCAGAGAAGTCCAAGATAGTGTTTTTTAGACTGGCTGCCACGAGCTGAATCGAATGCAGCCAAGAGCGAGCGTCTAGGACTTACGGTTCAGGAGTTATTCACAGAAACATGGTTCTTTTACTGCCAGCCGCGAAAGCGAAAATAACCAAGATCGAGCGTCTAGGATTTACTTGTCAATAACTCGCCTGGGAAACATCCAGAGAAGTCAAACACAGTGCTCCTATACTAATTGCCTGGCGCTGAGACGAATGCCGCCAAGATCGAGCGTCTAGGACTTACGGTTCAAGAATTAGCTTTAGAAACATTTGCCTTAGGAACATGCAGAGAAGTCCAAGATAGTGTTTTTTAGACTGGCTGCCACGAGCTGAATCGAATGCAGCCAAGAGCGAGCGTCTAGGACTTACGGTTCAGGAGTTATTCACAGAAACATGGTTCTGAACATGCTGCCAATTGCTCGCCTGGGAAACATGCAGAGAAGTCCAAGATAGTGTTTTTTAGACTGGCTGCCACGAGCTGAATCGAATGCAGCCAAGAGCGAGCGTCTAGGACTTACGGTTCAGGAGTTATTCACAGAAACATGGTTCTGAACATGCTGCCAATTGCTCGCCTGGGAAACATGCAGAGAAGTCCAAGATAGTGTTTTTTAGACTGGCTGCCACGAGCTGAATCGAATGCAGCCAAGAGCGAGCGTCTAGGACTTACGGTTCAGGAGTTATTCACAGAAACATGGTTCTGAACATGCTGCCAATTGCTCGCCTGGGAAACATGCAGAGAAGTCCAAGATAGTGTTTTTTAGACTGGCTGCCACGAGCTGAATCGAATGCAGCCAAGAGCGAGCGTCTAGGACTTACGGTTCAGGAGTTATTCACAGAAACATGGTTCTGAACATGCTGACAATTGCTCGCCTGGGAAACATCCAGAGAAGTCAAACACAGTGCTCCTATACTAATTGCCTGGCGCTGAGACGAATGCCGCCAAGATCGAGCGTCTAGGACTTACGGTTCAAGAATTAGCTTTAGAAACATTTGCCTTAGGAACATGCAGAGAAGTCCAAGATAGTGTTTTTTAGACTGGCTGCCACGAGCTGAATCGAATGCAGCCAAGAGCGAGCGTCTAGGACTTACGGTTCAGGAGTTATTCACAGAAACATGGTTCTGAACATGCTGCCAATTGCTCGCCTGGGAAACATGCAGAGAAGTCCAAGATAGTGTTTTTTAGACTGGCTGCCACGAGCTGAATCGAATGCAGCCAAGAGCGAGCGTCTAGGACTTACGGTTCAGGAGTTATTCACAGAAACATGGTTCTGAACATGCTGACAATTGCTCGCCTGGGAAACATGCAGAGAAGTCCAAGATAGTGTTTTTTAGACTGGCTGCCACGAGCTGAATCGAATGCAGCCAAGAGCGAGCGTCTAGGACTTACGGTTCAGGAGTTATTCACAGAAACATGGTTCTGAACATGCTGCCAATTGCTCGCCTGGGAAACAAGCAGAGAAGTCCAAGATAGTGTTTTTTAGACTGGCTGCCACGAGCTGAATCGAATGCAGCCAAGAGCGAGCGTCTAGGACTTACGGTTCAGGAGTTATTCACAGAAACATGGTTCTTTTACTGCCAGCCGCGAAAGCGAAAATAACCAAGATCGAGCGTCTAGGATTTACTTGTCAATAACTCGCCTGGGAAACATCCAGAGAAGTCAAACACAGTGCTCCTATACTAATTGCCTGGCGCTGAGACGAATGCCGCCAAGATCGAGCGTCTAGGACTTACGGTTCAAGAATTAGCTTTAGAAACATTTGCCTTAGGAACATGCAGAGAAGTCCAAGATAGTGTTTTTTAGACTGGCTGCCACGAGCTGAATCGAATGCAGCCAAGAGCGAGCGTCTAGGACTTACGGTTCAGGAGTTATTCACAGAAACATGGTTCTGAACATGCTGCCAATTGCTCGCCTGGGAAACATGCAGAGAAGTCCAAGATAGTGTTTTTTAGACTGGCTGCCACGAGCTGAATCGAATGCAGCCAAGAGCGAGCGTCTAGGACTTACGGTTCAGGAGTTATTCACAGAAACATGGTTCTTTTACTGCCAGCCGCGAAAGCGAAAATAACCAAGATCGAGCGTCTAGGATTTACTTGTCAATAACTCGCCTGGGAAACATCCAGAGAAGTCAAACACAGTGCTCCTATACTAATTGCCTGGCGCTGAGACGAATGCCGCCAAGATCGAGCGTCTAGGACTTACGGTTCAAGAATTAGCTTTAGAAACATTTGCCTTAGGAACATGCAGAGAAGTCCAAGATAGTGTTTTTTAGACTGGCTGCCACGAGCTGAATCGAATGCAGCCAAGAGCGAGCGTCTAGGACTTACGGTTCAGGAGTTATTCACAGAAACATGGTTCTGAACATGCTGCCAATTGCTCGCCTGGGAAACATGCAGAGAAGTCCAAGATAGTGTTTTTTAGACTGGCTGCCACGAGCTGAATCGAATGCAGCCAAGAGCGAGCGTCTAGGACTTACGGTTCAGGAGTTATTCAAGAAACATGGTTCTGAACATGCTGCCAATTGCTCGCCTGGGAAACATGCAGAGAAGTCCAAGATAGTGTTTTTTAGACTGGCTGCCACGAGCTGAATCGAATGCAGCCAAGAGCGAGCGTCTAGGACTTACGGTTCAGGAGTTATTCACAGAAACATGGTTCTGAACATGCTGCCAATTGCTCGCCTGGGAAACATGCAGAGAAGTCCAAGATAGTGTTTTTTAGACTGGCTGCCACGAGCTGAATCGAATGCAGCCAAGAGCGAGCGTCTAGGACTTACGGTTCAGGAGTTATTCACAGAAACATGGTTCTGAACATGCTGACAATTGCTCGCCTGGGAAACATCCAGAGAAGTCAAACACAGTGCTCCTATACTAATTGCCTGGCGCTGAGACGAATGCCGCCAAGATCGAGCGTCTAGGACTTACGGTTCAAGAATTAGCTTTAGAAACATTTGCCTTAGGAACATGCAGAGAAGTCCAAGATAGTGTTTTTTAGACTGGCTGCCACGAGCTGAATCGAATGCAGCCAAGAGCGAGCGTCTAGGACTTACGGTTCAGGAGTTATTCACAGAAACATGGTTCTGAACATGCTGCCAATTGCTCGCCTGGGAAACATGCAGAGAAGTCCAAGATAGTGTTTTTAGACTGGCTGCCACGAGCTGAATCGAATGCAGCCAAGAGCGAGCGTCTAGGACTTACGGTTCAGGAGTTATTCACAGAAACATGGTTCTGAACATGCTGACAATTGCTCGCCTGGGAAACATGCAGAGAAGTCCAAGATAGTGTTTTTTAGACTGGCTGCCACGAGCTGAATCGAATGCAGCCAAGAGCGAGCGTCTAGGACTTACGGTTCAGGAGTTATTCACAGAAACATGGTTCTTTTACTGCCAGCCGCGAAAGCGAAAATAACCAAGATCGAGCGTCTAGGATTTACTTGTCAATAACTCGCCTGGGAAACATCCAGAGAAGTCAAACACAGTGCTCCTATACTAATTGCCTGGCGCTGAGACGAATGCCGCCAAGATCGAGCGTCTAGGACTTACGGTTCAAGAATTAGCTTTAGAAACATTTGCCTTAGGAACATGCAGAGAAGTCCAAGATAGTGTTTTTTAGACTGGCTGCCACGAGCTGAATCGAATGCAGCCAAGAGCGAGCGTCTAGGACTTACGGTTCAGGAGTTATTCACAGAAACATGGTTCTGAACATGCTGCCAATTGCTCGCCTGGGAAACATGCAGAGAAGTCCAAGATAGTGTTTTTTAGACTGGCTGCCACGAGCTGAATCGAATGCAGCCAAGAGCGAGCGTCTAGGACTTACGGTTCAGGAGTTATTCACAGAAACATGGTTCTGAACATGCTGCCAATTGCTCGCCTGGGAAACATGCAGAGAAGTCCAAGATAGTGTTTTTTAGACTGGCTGCCACGAGCTGAATCGAATGCAGCCAAGAGCGAGCGTCTAGGACTTACGGTTCAGGAGTTATTCACAGAAACATGGTTCTGAACATGCTGCCAATTGCTCGCCTGGGAAACATGCAGAGAAGTCCAAGATAGTGTTTTTTAGACTGGCTGCCACGAGCTGAATCGAATGCAGCCAAGAGCGAGCGTCTAGGACTTACGGTTCAGGAGTTATTCACAGAAACATGGTTCTGAACATGCTGACAATTGCTCGCCTGGGAAACATCCAGAGAAGTCAAACACAGTGCTCCTATACTAATTGCCTGGCGCTGAGACGAATGCCGCCAAGATCGAGCGTCTAGGACTTACGGTTCAAGAATTAGCTTTAGAAACATTTGCCTTAGGAACATGCAGAGAAGTCCAAGATAGTGTTTTTTAGACTGGCTGCCACGAGCTGAATCGAATGCAGCCAAGAGCGAGCGTCTAGGACTTACGGTTCAGGAGTTATTCACAGAAACATGGTTCTGAACATGCTGCCAATTGCTCGCCTGGGAAACATGCAGAGAAGTCCAAGATAGTGTTTTTTAGACTGGCTGCCACGAGCTGAATCGAATGCAGCCAAGAGCGAGCGTCTAGGACTTACGGTTCAGGAGTTATTCACAGAAACATGGTTCTGAACATGCTGACAATTGCTCGCCTGGGAAACATGCAGAGAAGTCCAAGATAGTGTTTTTTAGACTGGCTGCCACGAGCTGAATCGAATGCAGCCAAGAGCGAGCGTCTAGGACTTACGGTTCAGGAGTTATTCACAGAAACATGGTTCTTTTACTGCCAGCCGCGAAAGCGAAAATAACCAAGATCGAGCGTCTAGGATTTACTTGTCAATAACTCGCCTGGGAAACATCCAGAGAAGTCAAACACAGTGCTCCTATACTAATTGCCAGGCGCTGAGACGAATGCCGCCAAGATCGAGCGTCTAGGACTTACGGTTCAGGAGTTATTCACAGAAACATGGTTCTGAACATGCTGCCAATTTCTCGCCTGGGAAACATGCAGAGAAGTCCAAGATAGTGTTTTTTAGACTGGCTGCCACGAGCTGAATCGAATGCAGCCAAGAGCGAGCGTCTAGGACTTACGGTTCAGGAGTTATTCACAGAAACATGGTTCTGAACATGCTGCCAATTGCTCGCCTGGGAAACATGCAGAGAAGTCCAAGATAGTGTTTTTTAGACTGGCTGCCACGAGCTGAATCGAATGCAGCCAAGAGCGAGCGTCTAGGACTTACGGTTCAGGAGTTATTCACAGAAACATGGTTCTGAACATGCTGCCAATTGCTCGCCTGGGAAACATGCAGAGAAGTCCAAGATAGTGTTTTTTAGACTGGCTGCCACGAGCTGAATCGAATGCAGCCAAGAGCGAGCGTCTAGGACTTACGGTTCAGGAGTTATTCACAGAAACATGGTTCTGAACATGCTGCCAATTGCTCGCCTGGGAAACATGCAGAGAAGTCCAAGATAGTGTTTTTTAGACTGGCTGCCACGAGCTGAATCGAATGCAGCCAAGAGCGAGCGTCTAGGACTTACGGTTCAGGAGTTATTCACAGAAACATGGTTCTTTTACTGCCAGCCGCGAAAGCGAAAATAACCAAGATCGAGCGTCTAGGATTTACTTGTCAATAACTCGCCTGGGAAACATCCAGAGAAGTCAAACACAGTGCTCCTATACTAATTGCCTGGCGCTGAGACGAATGCCGCCAAGATCGAGCGTCTAGGACTTACGGTTCAAGAATTAGCTTTAGAAACATTTGCCTTAGGAACATGCAGAGAAGTCCAAGATAGTGTTTTTTAGACTGGCTGCCACGAGCTGAATCGAATGCAGCCAAGAGCGAGCGTCTAGGACTTACGGTTCAGGAGTTATTCACAGAAACATGGTTCTGAACATGCTGCCAATTGCTCGCCTGGGAAACATGCAGAGAAGTCCAAGATAGTGTTTTTTAGACTGGCTGCCACGAGCTGAATCGAATGCAGCCAAGAGCGAGCGTCTAGGACTTACGGTTCAGGAGTTATTCACAGAAACATGGTTCTTTTACTGCCAGCCGCGAAAGCGAAAATAACCAAGATCGAGCGTCTAGGATTTACTTGTCAATAACTCGCCTGGGAAACATCCAGAGAAGTCAAACACAGTGCTCCTATACTAAATGCCAGGCGCTGAGACGAATGCCGCCAAGATCGAGCGTCTAGGACTTACGGTTCAGGAGTTATTCACAGAAACATGGTTCTGAACATGCTGCCAATTTCTCGTCTGGGAAACATGCAGAGAAGTCCAAGATAGTGTTTTTTAGACTGGCTGCCACGAGCTGAATCGAATGCAGCCAAGAGCGAGCGTCTAGGACTTACGGTTCAGGAGTTATTCACAGAAACATGGTTCTTTTACTGCCAGCCGCGAAAGCGAAAATAACCAAGATCGAGCGTCTAGGATTTACTTGTCAATAACTCGCCTGGGAAACATCCAGAGAAGTCAAACACAGTGCTCCTATACTAATTGCCAGGCGCTGAGACGAATGCCGCCAAGATCGAGCGTCTAGGACTTACGGTTCAGGAGTTATTCACAGAAACATGGTTCTGAACATGCTGCCAATTTCTCGTCTGGGAAACATGCAGAGAAGTCCAAGATAGTGTTTTTTAGACTGGCTGCCACGAGCTGAATCGAATGCAGCCAAGAGCGAGCGTCTAGGACTTACGGTTCAGGAGTTATTCACAGAAACATGGTTTTTTTACTGCCAGCCGCGAAAGCGAAAATAACCAAGATCGAGCGTCTAGGATTTACTTGTCAATAACTCGCCTGGGAAACATCCAGAGAAGTCAAACACAGTGCTCCTATACTAATTGCCAGGCGCTGAGACGAATGCCGCCAAGATCGAGCGTCTAGGACTTACGGTTCAGGAGTTATTCACAGAAACATGGTTCTGAACATGCTGCCAATTTCTCGCCTGGGAAACATGCAGAGAAGTCCAAGATAGTGTTTTTTAGACTGGCTGCCACGAGCTGAATCGAATGCAGCCAAGAGCGAGCGTCTAGGACTTACGGTTCAGGAGTTATTCACAGAAACATGGTTCTGAACATGCTGCCAATTGCTCGCCTGGGAAACATGCAGAGAAGTCCAAGATAGTGTTTTTTAGACTGGCTGCCACGAGCTGAATCGAATGCAGCCAAGAGCGAGCGTCTAGGACTTACGGTTCAGGAGTTATTCACAGAAACATGGTTCTGAACATGCTGCCAATTTCTCGCCTGGGAAACATGCAGAGAAGTCCAAGATAGTGTTTTTTAGACTGGCTGCCACGAGCTGAATCGAATGCAGCCAAGAGCGAGCGTCTAGGACTTACGGTTCAGGAGTTATTCACAGAAACATGGTTCTGAACATGCTGCCAATTGCTCGCCTGGGAAACATGCAGAGAAGTCCAAGATAGTGTTTTTTAGACTGGCTGCCACGAGCTGAATCGAATGCAGCCAAGAGCGAGCGTCTAGGACTTACGGTTCAGGAGTTATTCACAGAAACATGGTTCTTTTACTGCCAGCCGCGAAAGCGAAAATAACCAAGATCGAGCGTCTAGGATTTACTTGTCAATAACTCGCCTGGGAAACATCCAGAGAAGTCAAACACAGTGCTCCTATACTAAATGCCAGGCGCTGAGACGAATGCCGCCAAGATCGAGCGTCTAGGACTTACGGTTCAGGAGTTATTCACAGAAACATGGTTCTGAACATGCTGCCAATTTCTCGTCTGGGAAACATGCAGAGAAGTCCAAGATAGTGTTTTTTAGACTGGCTGCCACGAGCTGAATCGAATGCAGCCAAGAGCGAGCGTCTAGGACTTACGGTTCAGGAGTTATTCACAGAAACATGGTTCTTTTACTGCCAGCCGCGAAAGCGAAAATAACCAAGATCGAGCGTCTAGGATTTACTTGTCAATAACTCGCCTGGGAAACATCCAGAGAAGTCAAACACAGTGCTCCTATACTAATTGCCAGGCGCTGAGACGAATGCCGCCAAGATCGAGCGTCTAGGACTTACGGTTCAGGAGTTATTCACAGAAACATGGTTCTGAACATGCTGCCAATTTCTCGCCTGGGAAACATGCAGAGAAGTCCAAGATAGTGTTTTTTAGACTGGCTGCCACGAGCTGAATCGAATGCAGCCAAGAGCGAGCGTCTAGGACTTACGGTTCAGGAGTTATTCACAGAAACATGGTTCTGAACATGCTGCCAATTTCTCGCCTGGGAAACATGCAGAGAAGTCCAAGATAGTGTTTTTTAGACTGGCTGCCATGAGCTGAATCGAATGCAGCCAAGAGCGAGCGTCTAGGACTTACGGTTCAGGAGTTATTCACAGAAACATGGTTCTTTTACTGCCAGCCGCGAAAGCGAAAATAACCAAGATCGAGCGTCTAGGATTTACTTGTCAATAACTCGCCTGGGAAACATCCAGAGAAGTCAAACACAGTGCTCCTATACTAATTGCCAGGCGCTGAGACGAATGCCGCCAAGATCGAGCGTCTAGGACTTACGGTTCAGGAGTTATTCACAGAAACATGGTTCTGAACATGCTGCCAATTTCTCGCCTGGGAAACATGCAGAGAAGTCCAAGATAGTGTTTTTTAGACTGGCTGCCACGAGCTGAATCGAATGCAGCCAAGAGCGAGCGTCTAGGACTTACGGTTCAGGAGTTATTCACAGAAACATGGTTCTGAACATGCTGCCAATTTCTCGTCTGGGAAACATGCAGAGAAGTCCAAGATAGTGTTTTTTAGACTGGCTGCCACGAGCTGAATCGAATGCAGCCAAGAGCGAGCGTCTAGGACTTACGGTTCAGGAGTTATTCACAGAAACATGGTTTTTTTACTGCCAGCCGCGAAAGCGAAAATAACCAAGATCGAGCGTCTAGGATTTACTTGTCAATAACTCGCCTGGGAAACATCCAGAGAAGTCAAACACAGTGCTCCTATACTAATTGCCAGGCGCTGAGACGAATGCCGCCAAGATCGAGCGTCTAGGACTTACGGTTCAGGAGTTATTCACAGAAACATGGTTCTGAACATGCTGCCAATTTCTCGCCTGGGAAACATGCAGAGAAGTCCAAGATAGTGTTTTTTAGACTGGCTGCCACGAGCTGAATCGAATGCAGCCAAGAGCGAGCGTCTAGGACTTACGGTTCAGGAGTTATTCACAGAAACATGGTTCTGAACATGCTGCCAATTGCTCGCCTGGGAAACATGCAGAGAAGTCCAAGATAGTGTTTTTTAGACTGGCTGCCACGAGCTGAATCGAATGCAGCCAAGAGCGAGCGTCTAGGACTTACGGTTCAGGAGTTATTCACAGAAACATGGTTCTGAACATGCTGCCAATTTCTCGCCTGGGAAACATGCAGAGAAGTCCAAGATAGTGTTTTTTAGACTGGCTGCCACGAGCTGAATCGAATGCAGCCAAGAGCGAGCGTCTAGGACTTACGGTTCAGGAGTTATTCACAGAAACATGGTTCTGAACATGCTGCCAATTGCTCGCCTGGGAAACATGCAGAGAAGTCCAAGATAGTGTTTTTTAGACTGGCTGCCACGAGCTGAATCGAATGCAGCCAAGAGCGAGCGTCTAGGACTTACGGTTCAGGAGTTATTCACAGAAACATGGTTTTTTTACTGCCAGCCGCGAAAGCGAAAATAACCAAGATCGAGCGTCTAGGATTTACTTGTCAATAACTCGCCTGGGAAACATCCAGAGAAGTCAAACACAGTGCTCCTATACTAATTGCCAGGCGCTGAGACGAATGCCGCCAAGATCGAGCGTCTAGGACTTACGGTTCAGGAGTTATTCACAGAAACATGGTTCTGAACATGCTGCCAATTTCTCGCCTGGGAAACATGCAGAGAAGTCCAAGATAGTGTTTTTTAGACTGGCTGCCACGAGCTGAATCGAATGCAGCCAAGAGCGAGCGTCTAGGACTTACGGTTCAGGAGTTATTCACAGAAACATGGTTCTGAACATGCTGCCAATTGCTCGCCTGGGAAACATGCAGAGAAGTCCGAGATAGTGTTTTTTAGACTGGCTGCCACGAGCTGAATCGAATGCAGCCAAGAGCGAGCGTCTAGGACTTACGGTTCAGGAGTTATTCACAGAAACATGGTTCTGAACATGCTGCCAATTGCTCGCCTGGGAAACATGCAGAGAAGTCCAAGATAGTGTTTTTTAGACTGGCTGCCACGAGCTGAATCGAATGCAGCCAAGAGCGAGCGTCTAGGACTTACGGTTCAGGAGTTATTCACAGAAACATGGTTCTTTTACTGCCAGCCGCGAAAGCGAAAATAACCAAGATCGAGCGTCTAGGATTTACTTGTCAATAACTCGCCTGGGAAACATCCAGAGAAGTCAAACACAGTGCTCCTATACTAATTGCCAGGCGCTGAGACGAATGCCGCCAAGATCGAGCGTCTAGGACTTACGGTTCAGGAGTTATTCACAGAAACATGGTTCTGAACATGCTGCCAATTTCTCGCCTGGGAAACATGCAGAGAAGTCCAAGATAGTGTTTTTTAGACTGGCTGCCACGAGCTGAATCGAATGCAGCCAAGAGCGAGCGTCTAGGACTTACGGTTCAGGAGTTATTCACAGAAACATGGTTCTGAACATGCTGCCAATTGCTCGCCTGGGAAACATGCAGAGAAGTCCGAGATAGTGTTTTTTAGACTGGCTGCCACGAGCTGAATCGAATGCAGCCAAGAGCGAGCGTCTAGGACTTACGGTTCAGGAGTTATTCACAGAAACATGGTTCTGAACATGCTGCCAATTGCTCGCCTGGGAAACATGCAGAGAAGTCCAAGATAGTGTTTTTTAGACTGGCTGCCACGAGCTGAATCGAATGCAGCCAAGAGCGAGCGTCTAGGACTTACGGTTCAGGAGTTATTCACAGAAACATGGTTCTTTTACTGCCAGCCGCGAAAGCGAAAATAACCAAGATCGAGCGTCTAGGATTTACTTGTCAATAACTCGCCTGGGAAACATCCAGAGAAGTCAAACACAGTGCTCCTATACTAATTGCCAGGCGCTGAGACGAATGCCGCCAAGATCGAGCGTCTAGGACTTACGGTTCAGGAGTTATTCACAGAAACATGGTTCTGAACATGCTGCCAATTTCTCGCCTGGGAAACATGCAGAGAAGTCCAAGATAGTGTTTTTTAGACTGGCTGCCACGAGCTGAATCGAATGCAGCCAAGAGCGAGCGTCTAGGACTTACGGTTCAGGAGTTATTCACAGAAACATGGTTCTGAACATGCTGCCAATTGCTCGCCTGGGAAACATGCAGAGAAGTCCGAGATAGTGTTTTTTAGACTGGCTGCCACGAGCTGAATCGAATGCAGCCAAGAGCGAGCGTCTAGGACTTACGGTTCAGGAGTTATTCACAGAAACATGGTTCTGAACATGCTGCCAATTTCTCGCCTGGGAAACATGCAGAGAAGTCCAAGATAGTGTTTTTTAGACTGGCTGCCACGAGCTGAATCGAATGCAGCCAAGAGCGAGCGTCTAGGACTTACGGTTCAGGAGTTATTCACAGAAACATGGTTCTGAACATGCTGCCAATTGCTCGCCTGGGAAACATGCAGAGAAGTCCAAGATAGTGTTTTTTAGACTGGCTGCCACGAGCTGAATCGAATGCAGCCAAGAGCGAGCGTCTAGGACTTACGGTTCAGGAGTTATTCACAGAAACATGGTTTTTTTACTGCCAGCCGCGAAAGCGAAAATAACCAAGATCGAGCGTCTAGGATTTACTTGTCAATAACTCGCCTGGGAAACATCCAGAGAAGTCAAACACAGTGCTCCTATACTAATTGCCAGGCGCTGAGACGAATGCCGCCAAGATCGAGCGTCTAGGACTTACGGTTCAGGAGTTATTCACAGAAACATGGTTCTGAACATGCTGCCAATTGCTCGCCTGGGAAACATGCAGAGAAGTCCAAGATAGTGTTTTTTAGACTGGCTGCCACGAGCTGAATCGAATGCAGCCAAGAGCGAGCGTCTAGGACTTACGGTTCAGGAGTTATTCACAGAAACATGGTTCTGAACATGCTGCCAATTTCTCGCCTGGGAAACATGCAGAGAAGTCCAAGATAGTGTTTTTTAGACTGGCTGCCACGAGCTGAATCGAATGCAGCCAAGAGCGAGCGTCTAGGACTTACGGTTCAGGAGTTATTCACAGAAACATGGTTCTGAACATGCTGCCAATTGCTCGCCTGGGAAACATGCAGAGAAGTCCAAGATAGTGTTTTTTAGACTGGCTGCCACGAGCTGAATCGAATGCAGCCAAGAGCGAGCGTCTAGGACTTACGGTTCAGGAGTTATTCACAGAAACATGGTTTTTTTACTGCCAGCCGCGAAAGCGAAAATAACCAAGATCGAGCGTCTAGGATTTACTTGTCAATAACTCGCCTGGGAAACATCCAGAGAAGTCAAACACAGTGCTCCTATACTAATTGCCAGGCGCTGAGACGAATGCCGCCAAGATCGAGCGTCTAGGACTTACGGTTCAGGAGTTATTCACAGAAACATGGTTCTGAACATGCTGCCAATTGCTCGCCTGGGAAACATGCAGAGAAGTCCAAGATAGTGTTTTTTAGACTGGCTGCCACGAGCTGAATCGAATGCAGCCAAGAGCGAGCGTCTAGGACTTACGGTTCAGGAGTTATTCACAGAAACATGGTTCTGAACATGCTGCCAATTGCTCGCCTGGGAAACATGCAGAGAAGTCCAAGATAGTGTTTTTTAGACTGGCTGCCACGAGCTGAATCGAATGCAGCCAAGAGCGAGCGTCTAGGACTTACGGTTCAGGAGTTATTCACAGAAACATGGTTCTGAACATGCTGCCAATTTCTCGCCTGGGAAACATGCAGAGAAGTCCAAGATAGTGTTTTTTAGACTGGCTGCCACGAGCTGAATCGAATGCAGCCAAGAGCGAGCGTCTAGGACTTACGGTTCAGGAGTTATTCACAGAAACATGGTTCTGAACATGCTGCCAATTGCTCGCCTGGGAAACATGCAGAGAAGTCCAAGATAGTGTTTTTTAGACTGGCTGCCACGAGCTGAATCGAATGCAGCCAAGAGCGAGCGTCTAGGACTTACGGTTCAGGAGTTATTCACAGAAACATGGTTTTTTTACTGCCAGCCGCGAAAGCGAAAATAACCAAGATCGAGCGTCTAGGATTTACTTGTCAATAACTCGCCTGGGAAACATCCAGAGAAGTCAAACACAGTGCTCCTATACTAATTGCCAGGCGCTGAGACGAATGCCGCCAAGATCGAGCGTCTAGGACTTACGGTTCAGGAGTTATTCACAGAAACATGGTTCTGAACATGCTGCCAATTGCTCGCCTGGGAAACATGCAGAGAAGTCCAAGATAGTGTTTTTTAGACTGGCTGCCACGAGCTGAATCGAATGCAGCCAAGAGCGAGCGTCTAGGACTTACGGTTCAGGAGTTATTCACAGAAACATGGTTCTGAACATGCTGCCAATTGCTCGCCTGGGAAACATGCAGAGAAGTCCAAGATAGTGTTTTTTAGACTGGCTGCCACGAGCTGAATCGAATGCAGCCAAGAGCGAGCGTCTAGGACTTACGGTTCAGGAGTTATTCACAGAAACATGGTTTTTTTACTGCCAGCCGCGAAAGCGAAAATAACCAAGATCGAGCGTCTAGGATTTACTTGTCAATAACTCGCCTGGGAAACATCCAGAGAAGTCAAACACAGTGCTCCTATACTAATTGCCAGGCGCTGAGACGAATGCCGCCAAGATCGAGCGTCTAGGACTTACGGTTCAGGAGTTATTCACAGAAACATGGTTCTGAACATGCTGCCAATTTCTCGTCTGGGAAACATGCAGAGAAGTCCAAGATAGTGTTTTTTAGACTGGCTGCCACGAGCTGAATCGAATGCAGCCAAGAGCGAGCGTCTAGGACTTACGGTTCAGGAGTTATTCACAGAAACATGGTTCTGAACATGCTGCCAATTTCTCGCCTGGGAAACATGCAGAGAAGTCCAAGATAGTGTTTTTTAGACTGGCTGCCACGAGCTGAATCGAATGCAGCCAAGAGCGAGCGTCTAGGACTTACGGTTCAGGAGTTATTCACAGAAACATGGTTCTGAACATGCTGCCAATTGCTCGCCTGGGAAACATGCAGAGAAGTCCAAGATAGTGTTTTTTAGACTGGCTGCCACGAGCTGAATCGAATGCAGCCAAGAGCGAGCGTCTAGGACTTACGGTTCAGGAGTTATTCACAGAAACATGGTTCTTTTACTGCCAGCCGCGAAAGCGAAAATAACCAAGATCGAGCGTCTAGGATTTACTTGTCAATAACTCGCCTGGGAAACATCCAGAGAAGTCAAACACAGTGCTCCTATACTAATTGCCAGGCGCTGAGACGAATGCCGCCAAGATCGAGCGTCTAGGACTTACGGTTCAGGAGTTATTCACAGAAACATGGTTCTGAACATGCTGCCAATTTCTCGCCTGGGAAACATGCAGAGAAGTCCAAGATAGTGTTTTTTAGACTGGCTGCCACGAGCTGAATCGAATGCAGCCAAGAGCGAGCGTCTAGGACTTACGGTTCAGGAGTTATTCACAGAAATATGGTTCTGAACATGCTGCCAATTGCTCGCCTGGGAAACATGCAGAGAAGTCCGAGATAGTGTTTTTTAGACTGGCTGCCACGAGCTGAATCGAATGCAGCCAAGAGCGAGCGTCTAGGACTTACGGTTCAGGAGTTATTCACAGAAACATGGTTCTGAACATGCTGCCAATTTCTCGCCTGGGAAACATGCAGAGAAGTCCAAGATAGTGTTTTTTAGACTGGCTGCCACGAGCTGAATCGAATGCAGCCAAGAGCGAGCGTCTAGGACTTACGGTTCAGGAGTTATTCACAGAAACATGGTTCTTTTACTGCCAGCCGCGAAAGCGAAAATAACCAAGATCGAGCGTCTAGGATTTACTTGTCAATAACTCGCCTGGGAAACATCCAGAGAAGTCAAACACAGTGCTCCTATACTAATTGCGTGGCGCTGAGACGAATGCCGCCAAGATCGAGCGTCTAGGACTTACGGTTCAAGAATTAGCTTTAGAAACATTTGCCTTAGGAACATGCAGAGAAGTCCAAGATAGTGTTTTTTAGACTGGCTGCCACGAGCTGAATCGAATGCAGCCAAGAGCGAGCGTCTAGGACTTACGGTTCAGGAGTTATTCACAGAAACATGGTTCTGAACATGCTGCCAATTGCTCGCCTGGGAAACATGCAGAGAAGTCCAAGATAGTGTTTTTTAGACTGGCTGCCACGAGCTGAATCGAATGCAGCCAAGAGCGAGCGTCTAGGACTTACGGTTCAGGAGTTATTCACAGAAACATGGTTCTTTTACTGCCAGCCGCGAAAGCGAAAATAACCAAGATCGAGCGTCTAGGATTTACTTGTCAATAACTCGCCTGGGAAACATCCAGAGAAGTCAAACACAGTGCTCCTATACTAATTGCCAGGCGCTGAGACGAATGCCGCCAAGATCGAGCGTCTAGGAATTACGGTTCTGGAGTTATTCACAGAAACATGGTTCTGAACATGCTGCCAATTTCTCGCCTGGGAAACATGCAGAGAAGTCCAAGATAGTGTTTTTTAGACTGGCTGCCACGAGCTGAATCGAATGCAGCCAAGAGCGAGCGTCTAGGACTTACGGTTCAGGAGTTATTCACAGAAACATGGTTCTGAACATGCTGCCAATTGCTCGCCTGGGAAACATGCAGAGAAGTCCGAGATAGTGTTTTTTAGACTGGCTGCCACGAGCTGAATCGAATGCAGCCAAGAGCGAGCGTCTAGGACTTACGGTTCAGGAGTTATTCACAGAAACATGGTTCTGAACATGCTGCCAATTGCTCGCCTGGGAAACATGCAGAGAAGTCCAAGATAGTGTTTTTTAGACTGGCTGCCACGAGCTGAATCGAATGCAGCCAAGAGCGAGCGTCTAGGACTTACGGTTCAGGAGTTATTCACAGAAACATGGTTCTTTTACTGCCAGCCGCGAAAGCGAAAATAACCAAGATCGAGCGTCTAGGATTTACTTGTCAATAACTCGCCTGGGAAACATCCAGAGAAGTCAAACACAGTGCTCCTATACTAATTGCCAGGCGTTGAGACGAATGCCGCCAAGATCGAGCGTCTAGGACTTACGGTTCAGGAGTTATTCACAGAAACATGGTTCTGAACATGCTGCCAATTTCTCGCCTGGGAAACATGCAGAGAAGTCCAAGATAGTGTTTTTTAGACTGGCTGCCACGAGCTGAATCGAATGCAGCCAAGAGCGAGCGTCTAGGACTTACGGTTCAGGAGTTATTCACAGAAACATGGTTCTGAACATGCTGCCAATTGCTCGCCTGGGAAACATGCAGAGAAGTCCGAGATAGTGTTTTTTAGACTGGCTGCCACGAGCTGAATCGAATGCAGCCAAGAGCGAGCGTCTAGGACTTACGGTTCAGGAGTTATTCACAGAAACATGGTTCTGAACATGCTGCCAATTTCTCGCCTGGGAAACATGCAGAGAAGTCCAAGATAGTGTTTTTTAGACTGGCTGCCACGAGCTGAATCGAATGCAGCCAAGAGCGAGCGTCTAGGACTTACGGTTCAGGAGTTATTCACAGAAACATGGTTCTGAACATGCTGCCAATTGCTCGCCTGGGAAACATGCAGAGAAGTCCAAGATAGTGTTTTTTAGACTGGCTGCCACGAGCTGAATCGAATGCAGCCAAGAGCGAGCGTCTAGGACTTACGGTTCAGGAGTTATTCACAGAAACATGGTTTTTTTACTGCCAGCCGCGAAAGCGAAAATAACCAAGATCGAGCGTCTAGGATTTACTTGTCAATAACTCGCCTGGGAAACATCCAGAGAAGTCAAACACAGTGCTCCTATACTAATTGCCAGGCGCTGAGACGAATGCCGCCAAGATCGAGCGTCTAGGACTTACGGTTCAGGAGTTATTCACAGAAACATGGTTCTGAACATGCTGCCAATTGCTCGCCTGGGAAACATGCAGAGAAGTCCAAGATAGTGTTTTTTAGACTGGCTGCCACGAGCTGAATCGAATGCAGCCAAGAGCGAGCGTCTAGGACTTACGGTTCAGGAGTTATTCACAGAAACATGGTTCTGAACATGCTGCCAATTTCTCGCCTGGGAAACATGCAGAGAAGTCCAAGATAGTGTTTTTTAGACTGGCTGCCACGAGCTGAATCGAATGCAGCCAAGAGCGAGCGTCTAGGACTTACGGTTCAGGAGTTATTCACAGAAACATGGTTCTGAACATGCTGCCAATTGCTCGCCTGGGAAACATGCAGAGAAGTCCAAGATAGTGTTTTTTAGACTGGCTGCCACGAGCTGAATCGAATGCAGCCAAGAGCGAGCGTCTAGGACTTACGGTTCAGGAGTTATTCACAGAAACATGGTTTTTTTACTGCCAGCCGCGAAAGCGAAAATAACCAAGATCGAGCGTCTAGGATTTACTTGTCAATAACTCGCCTGGGAAACATCCAGAGAAGTCAAACACAGTGCTCCTATACTAATTGCCAGGCGCTGAGACGAATGCCGCCAAGATCGAGCGTCTAGGACTTACGGTTCAGGAGTTATTCACAGAAACATGGTTCTGAACATGCTGCCAATTGCTCGCCTGGGAAACATGCAGAGAAGTCCAAGATAGTGTTTTTTAGACTGGCTGCCACGAGCTGAATCGAATGCAGCCAAGAGCGAGCGTCTAGGACTTACGGTTCAGGAGTTATTCACAGAAACATGGTTCTGAACATGCTGCCAATTGCTCGCCTGGGAAACATGCAGAGAAGTCCAAGATAGTGTTTTTTAGACTGGCTGCCACGAGCTGAATCGAATGCAGCCAAGAGCGAGCGTCTAGGACTTACGGTTCAGGAGTTATTCACAGAAACATGGTTCTGAACATGCTGCCAATTTCTCGCCTGGGAAACATGCAGAGAAGTCCAAGATAGTGTTTTTTAGACTGGCTGCCACGAGCTGAATCGAATGCAGCCAAGAGCGAGCGTCTAGGACTTACGGTTCAGGAGTTATTCACAGAAACATGGTTTTTTTACTGCCAGCCGCGAAAGCGAAAATAACCAAGATCGAGCGTCTAGGATTTACTTGTCAATAACTCGCCTGGGAAACATCCAGAGAAGTCAAACACAGTGCTCCTATACTAATTGCCAGGCGCTGAGACGAATGCCGCCAAGATCGAGCGTCTAGGACTTACGGTTCAGGAGTTATTCACAGAAACATGGTTCTGAACATGCTGCCAATTGCTCGCCTGGGAAACATGCAGAGAAGTCCAAGATAGTGTTTTTTAGACTGGCTGCCACGAGCTGAATCGAATGCAGCCAAGAGCGAGCGTCTAGGACTTACGGTTCAGGAGTTATTCACAGAAACATGGTTCTGAACATGCTGCCAATTGCTCGCCTGGGAAACATGCAGAGAAGTCCAAGATAGTGTTTTTTAGACTGGCTGCCACGAGCTGAATCGAATGCAGCCAAGAGCGAGCGTCTAGGACTTACGGTTCAGGAGTTATTCACAGAAACATGGTTTTTTTACTGCCAGCCGCGAAAGCGAAAATAACCAAGATCGAGCGTCTAGGATTTACTTGTCAATAACTCGCCTGGGAAACATCCAGAGAAGTCAAACACAGTGCTCCTATACTAATTGCCAGGCGCTGAGACGAATGCCGCCAAGATCGAGCGTCTAGGACTTACGGTTCAGGAGTTATTCACAGAAACATGGTTCTGAACATGCTGCCAATTTCTCGTCTGGGAAACATGCAGAGAAGTCCAAGATAGTGTTTTTTAGACTGGCTGCCACGAGCTGAATCGAATGCAGCCAAGAGCGAGCGTCTAGGACTTACGGTTCAGGAGTTATTCACAGAAACATGGTTCTGAACATGCTGCCAATTTCTCGCCTGGGAAACATGCAGAGAAGTCCAAGATAGTGTTTTTTAGACTGGCTGCCACGAGCTGAATCGAATGCAGCCAAGAGCGAGCGTCTAGGACTTACGGTTCAGGAGTTATTCACAGAAACATGGTTCTGAACATGCTGCCAATTGCTCGCCTGGGAAACATGCAGAGAAGTCCAAGATAGTGTTTTTTAGACTGGCTGCCACGAGCTGAATCGAAT
Source organism: Rhinoderma darwinii (assembly GCF_050947455.1). Taxonomy (NCBI): domain Eukaryota; kingdom Metazoa; phylum Chordata; class Amphibia; order Anura; family Rhinodermatidae; genus Rhinoderma; species Rhinoderma darwinii. The sequence continues at coordinate 131,340 of NW_027464521.1, forward strand.
GCAGCCAAGAGCGAGCGTCTAGGACTTACGGTTCAGGAGTTATTCACAGAAACATGGTTCTTTTACTGCCAGCCGCGAAAGCGAAAATAACCAAGATCGAGCGTCTAGGATTTACTTGTCAATAACTCGCCTGGGAAACATCCAGAGAAGTCAAACACAGTGCTCCTATACTAATTGCCAGGCGCTGAGACGAATGCCGCCAAGATCGAGCGTCTAGGACTTACGGTTCAGGAGTTATTCACAGAAACATGGTTCTGAACATGCTGCCAATTTCTCGCCTGGGAAACATGCAGAGAAGTCCAAGATAGTGTTTTTTAGACTGGCTGCCACGAGCTGAATCGAATGCAGCCAAGAGCGAGCGTCTAGGACTTACGGTTCAGGAGTTATTCACAGAAATATGGTTCTGAACATGCTGCCAATTGCTCGCCTGGGAAACATGCAGAGAAGTCCGAGATAGTGTTTTTTAGACTGGCTGCCACGAGCTGAATCGAATGCAGCCAAGAGCGAGCGTCTAGGACTTACGGTTCAGGAGTTATTCACAGAAACATGGTTCTGAACATGCTGCCAATTTCTCGCCTGGGAAACATGCAGAGAAGTCCAAGATAGTGTTTTTAGACTGGCTGCCACGAGCTGAATCGAATGCAGCCAAGAGCGAGCGTCTAGGACTTACGGTTCAGGAGTTATTCACAGAAACATGGTTCTTTTACTGCCAGCCGCGAAAGCGAAAATAACCAAGATCGAGCGTCTAGGATTTACTTGTCAATAACTCGCCTGGGAAACATCCAGAGAAGTCAAACACAGTGCTCCTATACTAATTGCGTGGCGCTGAGACGAATGCCGCCAAGATCGAGCGTCTAGGACTTACGGTTCAAGAATTAGCTTTAGAAACATTTGCCTTAGGAACATGCAGAGAAGTCCAAGATAGTGTTTTTTAGACTGGCTGCCACGAGCTGAATCGAATGCAGCCAAGAGCGAGCGTCTAGGACTTACGGTTCAGGAGTTATTCACAGAAACATGGTTCTGAACATGCTGCCAATTGCTCGCATGGGAAACATGCAGAGAAGTCCAAGATAGAGTTTTTTAGACTGGCTGCCACGAGCTGAATCGAATGCAGCCAAGAGCGAGCGTCTAGGACTTACGGTTCAGGAGTTATTCACAGAAACATGGTTCTGAACATGCTGCCAATTGCTCGCCTGGGAAACATGCAGAGAAGTCCAAGATAGTGTTTTTTAGACTGGCTGCCACGAGCTGAATCGAATGCAGCCAAGAGCGAGCGTCTAGGACTTACGGTTCAGGAGTTATTCACAGAAACATGGTTCTGAACATGCTGCCAATTTCTCGCCTGGGAAACATGCAGAGAAGTCCAAGATAGTGTTTTTTAGACTGGCTGCCACGAGCTGAATCGAATGCAGCCAAGAGCGAGCGTCTAGGACTTACGGTTCAGGAGTTATTCACAGAAATATGGTTCTGAACATGCTGCCAATTGCTCGCCTGGGAAACATGCAGAGAAGTCCGAGATAGTGTTTTTTAGACTGGCTGCCACGAGCTGAATCGAATGCAGCCAAGAGCGAGCGTCTAGGACTTACGGTTCAGGAGTTATTCACAGAAACATGGTTCTGAACATGTTGCCAATTTCTCGCCTGGGAAACATGCAGAGAAGTCCAAGATAGTGTTTTTTAGACTGGCTGCCACGAGCTGAATCGAATGCAGCCAAGAGCGAGCGTCTAGGACTTACGGTTCAGGAGTTATTCACAGAAACATGGTTTTTTTACTGCCAGCCGCGAAAGCGAAAATAACCAAGATCGAGCGTCTAGGATTTACTTGTCAATAACTCGCCTGGGAAACATCCAGAGAAGTCAAACACAGTGCTCCTATACTAATTGCCAGGCGCTGAGACGAATGCCGCCAAGATCGAGCGTCTAGGACTTACGGTTCAGGAGTTATTCACAGAAACATGGTTCTGAACATGCTGCCAATTTCTCGTCTGGGAAACATGCAGAGAAGTCCAAGATAGTGTTTTTTAGACTGGCTGCCACGAGCTGAATCGAATGCAGCCAAGAGCGAGCGTCTAGGACTTACGGTTCAGGAGTTATTCACAGAAACATGGTTCTGAACATGCTGCCAATTTCTCGCCTGGGAAACATGCAGAGAAGTCCAAGATAGTGTTTTTTAGACTGGCTGCCACGAGCTGAATCGAATGCAGCCAAGAGCGAGCGTCTAGGACTTACGGTTCAGGAGTTATTCACAGAAACATGGTTCTGAACATGCTGCCAATTGCTCGCCTGGGAAACATGCAGAGAAGTCCAAGATAGTGTTTTTTAGACTGGCTGCCACGAGCTGAATCGAATGCAGCCAAGAGCGAGCGTCTAGGACTTACGGTTCAGGAGTTATTCACAGAAACATGGTTCTTTTACTGCCAGCCGCGAAAGCGAAAATAACCAAGATCGAGCGTCTAGGATTTACTTGTCAATAACTCGCCTGGGAAACATCCAGAGAAGTCAAACACAGTGCTCCTATACTAATTGCCAGGCGCTGAGACGAATGCCGCCAAGATCGAGCGTCTAGGACTTACGGTTCAGGAGTTATTCACAGAAACATGGTTCTGAACATGCTGCCAATTTCTCGCCTGGGAAACATGCAGAGAAGTCCAAGATAGTGTTTTTTAGACTGGCTGCCACGAGCTGAATCGAATGCAGCCAAGAGCGAGCGTCTAGGACTTACGGTTCAGGAGTTATTCACAGAAATATGGTTCTGAACATGCTGCCAATTGCTCGCCTGGGAAACATGCAGAGAAGTCCGAGATAGTGTTTTTTAGACTGGCTGCCACGAGCTGAATCGAATGCAGCCAAGAGCGAGCGTCTAGGACTTACGGTTCAGGAGTTATTCACAGAAACATGGTTCTGAACATGCTGCCAATTTCTCGCCTGGGAAACATGCAGAGAAGTCCAAGATAGTGTTTTTTAGACTGGCTGCCACGAGCTGAATCGAATGCAGCCAAGAGCGAGCGTCTAGGACTTACGGTTCAGGAGTTATTCACAGAAACATGGTTCTTTTACTGCCAGCCGCGAAAGCGAAAATAACCAAGATCGAGCGTCTAGGATTTACTTGTCAATAACTCGCCTGGGAAACATCCAGAGAAGTCAAACACAGTGCTCCTATACTAATTGCGTGGCGCTGAGACGAATGCCGCCAAGATCGAGCGTCTAGGACTTACGGTTCAAGAATTAGCTTTAGAAACATTTGCCTTAGGAACATGCAGAGAAGTCCAAGATAGTGTTTTTTAGACTGGCTGCCACGAGCTGAATCGAATGCAGCCAAGAGCGAGCGTCTAGGACTTACGGTTCAGGAGTTATTCACAGAAACATGGTTCTGAACATGCTGCCAATTGCTCGCCTGGGAAACATGCAGAGAAGTCCAAGATAGAGTTTTTTAGACTGGCTGCCACGAGCTGAATCGAATGCAGCCAAGAGCGAGCGTCTAGGACTTACGGTTCAGGAGTTATTCACAGAAACATGGTTCTGAACATGCTGCCAATTGCTCGCCTGGGAAACATGCAGAGAAGTCCAAGATAGTGTTTTTTAGACTGGCTGCCACGAGCTGAATCGAATGCAGCCAAGAGCGAGCGTCTAGGACTTACGGTTCAGGAGTTATTCACAGAAACATGGTTCTGAACATGCTGCCAATTTCTCGCCTGGGAAACATGCAGAGAAGTCCAAGATAGTGTTTTTTAGACTGGCTGCCACGAGCTGAATCGAATGCAGCCAAGAGCGAGCGTCTAGGACTTACGGTTCAGGAGTTATTCACAGAAATATGGTTCTGAACATGCTGCCAATTGCTCGCCTGGGAAACATGCAGAGAAGTCCGAGATAGTGTTTTTTAGACTGGCTGCCACGAGCTGAATCGAATGCAGCCAAGAGCGAGCGTCTAGGACTTACGGTTCAGGAGTTATTCACAGAAACATGGTTCTGAACATGTTGCCAATTTCTCGCCTGGGAAACATGCAGAGAAGTCCAAGATAGTGTTTTTTAGACTGGCTGCCACGAGCTGAATCGAATGCAGCCAAGAGCGAGCGTCTAGGACTTACGGTTCAGGAGTTATTCACAGAAACATGGTTCTTTTACTGCCAGCCGCGAAAGCGAAAATAACCAAGATCGAGCGTCTAGGATTTACTTGTCAATAACTCGCCTGGGAAACATCCAGAGAAGTCAAACACAGTGCTCCTATACTAATTGCGTGGCGCTGAGACGAATGCCGCCAAGATCGAGCGTCTAGGACTTACGGTTCAAGAATTAGCTTTAGAAACATTTGCCTTAGGAACATGCAGAGAAGTCCAAGATAGTGTTTTTTAGACTGGCTGCCACGAGCTGAATCGAATGCAGCCAAGAGCGAGCGTCTAGGACTTACGGTTCAGGAGTTATTCACAGAAACATGGTTCTGAACATGCTGCCAATTGCTCGCCTGGGAAACATGCAGAGAAGTCCAAGATAGTGTTTTTTAGACTGGCTGCCACGAGCTGAATCGAATGCAGCCAAGAGCGAGCGTCTAGGACTTACGGTTCAGGAGTTATTCACAGAAACATGGTTCTGAACATGCTGCCAATTGCTCGCCTGGGAAACATGCAGAGAAGTCCAAGATAGTGTTTTTTAGACTGGCTGCCACGAGCTGAATCGAATGCAGCCAAGAGCGAGCGTCTAGGACTTATGGTTCAGGAGTTATTCACAGAAACATGGTTCTGAACATGCTGCCAATTGCTCGCCTGGGAAACAAGCAGAGAAGTCCAAGATAGTGTTTTTTAGACTGGCTGCCACGAGCTGAATCGAATGCAGCCAAGAGCGACCGTCTAGGACTTACGGTTCAGGAGTTATTCACAGAAACATGGTTCTTTTACTGCCAGCCGCGAAAGCGAAAATAACCAAGATCGAGCGTCTAGGATTTACTTGTCAATAACTCGCCTGGGAAACATCCAGAGAAGTCAAACACAGTGCTCCTATACTAATTGCCTGGCGCTGAGACGAATGCCGCCAAGATCGAGCGTCTAGGACTTACGGTTCAAGAATTAGCTTTAGAAACATTTGCCTTAGGAACATGCAGAGAAGTCCAAGATAGTGTTTTTTAGACTGGCTGCCACGAGCTGAATCGAATGCAGCCAAGAGCGAGCGTCTAGGACTTACGGTTCAGGAGTTATTCACAGAAACATGGTTCTGAACATGCTGCCAATTGCTCGCCTGGGAAACATGCAGAGAAGTCCAAGATAGTGTTTTTTAGACTGGCTGCCACGAGCTGAATCGAATGCAGCCAAGAGCGAGCGTCTAGGACTTACGGTTCAGGAGTTATTCACAGAAACATGGTTCTTTTACTGCCAGCCGCGAAAGCGAAAATAACCAAGATCGAGCGTCTAGGATTTACTTGTCAATAACTCGCCTGGGAAACATCCAGAGAAGTCAAACACAGTGCTCCTATACTAATTGCCTGGCGCTGAGACGAATGCCGCCAAGATCGAGCGTCTAGGACTTACGGTTCAAGAATTAGCTTTAGAAACATTTGCCTTAGGAACATGCAGAGAAGTCCAAGATAGTGTTTTTTAGACTGGCTGCCACGAGCTGAATCGAATGCAGCCAAGAGCGAGCGTCTAGGACT